>NW_028261382.1:37288638-37426138 GCF_051295495.1 Thamnophis sirtalis
ACACCCACAGAGTAGATTTGAAAATTTTTGAAACCCACCACTGCTCTCTAGGGATGTCTTTTAACTGGGGCTAAATATAATCCTCCACAACCACAGGATGGAAGGGAGGGAGGGAGGGAGGGAGGGAGAGAGAGAGAGAGAGAGAGAGAGAGAGAGAGAGAGAGAAGAATAGAATGGAACGGAATAGAATAAAGAATAGAATAGAATGGAATAGAATAGAATAAGAATAGAATAGAATAGAATAGAATAAGGAATAGAATAGAATAGAATAAAGAATAGAATAGAATAGAATGGAATAGAATAGAATAAGGAATAGAATAGAATAGAATGGAATAGAATAGAATAAAGAATAGAAAATGGAATAGAATAAGGAATAGAGTAGAGTAGAGTAGAATAGAATTCTTTATTGGCGGAGTGTTGATTAGACACACAAGGAATTTGTCTCTGGTTCAGAGGCTCTAGGTGTGGATACAAGCAACAAAGTAATAGAATCATCATAATGAGATCCGTAAAGGAAGGTAGTAGAAATAACATGAGAAAGGTGAGCTGCAAAAGAGATCATAACATTGGTCCCAGTGAACATGGTAATAACATTAAATTACAGTCGTAAGTCGAGAACTGCGTGTAACTCGCTTGCCAAACGCATCAGCCGCTTCAGACGGACACGCGAGGGGCTTATCCCTAGTGCAATAAAGGAGAGAAGTCGCTCTGTTTAAATGAAAGATAAGCGAGGTACTATTTTTAATGAAAAGCAACCTCTTTGACCTAATAGTTTGGTTTAGCTTTATGAAGACAGGGACTGGCCTTTGAAGATGATTTTCCTTTTAGTGCCCAAAGTTTAGCAACATAACAGCTGGGGGGGGGGGGTTTGGAAATATTGCATGCAGATTTGAAATAAAATATATGGATTAAAGAACCTCTAGACATCAAAATTATTACTTTCCAGAGCTTAAAAAAAAGTATTTGATGACGATTATGTATTAATATTTACTCCTACTGCCATCTCAATCTTTGTTCTGAACTCCGTTAAAATCCCCTCCTATTATTTTTATAATCCTTGGCAAAACATCCCCTAAGCTAACAATATCTGGAAAAAAAATATTTACAATTTTCATTTTGTACACACAGGTCTTTATAGGAAAAAGATCCCAACGTTTCTTTTGTTCTCCGGTAATAAAGTTCCTCCATCCGCAGAATTAAATTGAAAAATTTGCAGAATTTAACCACCGCAATTGAGCCCTGTTACTAAGTGAGATGGTTGTTAAGCGAATTTTTGCCTCATTTTACAACCTTTCCTGCCACAGGTGCGAAGTGAATCTACTTTTGGGATTTGATTTTAAAAACGCCTTTATTTTGAGGTGGCGGTCCTGCCATTTGCTTAGTGGGGAGGGGGCTGAGAAGTGGGACGTGGGCAGGAAACCGGCATTTGATTGCTGTGTCCATTCCAAGCACTTGAGGACAGGACAATGGGTGGTATTGTGGCCCATCAGTGGCCAGCAGAGCTGGCAGCAAAGTCGGACAGTGAGGAGGTTAGAGAGGAGCGTGGAGGCTGGGGGAGGCTCGTTCGACGGCTCTGCGTCGGAGGCAGAGAGGGGGCCGAGGCCATCTGGCAGTGATCAGGTGCCTACAGAGCTAGACAGCAGTGAGGCAGAGGAACAGCTGGAGCCTGTTCCCAGTGTGCGTATGCACAGAGCGGCCAGAAGAAAAGGACAGCTCAGAAATCAGGGTCGACTTGGGAGTAAGGCCACAGGTGTACGGTGAATGGCCCCTCCCATAGGAAATAAAAGAGGAGCGAAAGGGGAGTGGGCTTTTGCAGGAAACAATTTGTTTGTTCGTTCATTAGATTCGTTTCAGGAGTGTGAAGATCTGTCCATGAATCTGAGAGACTCTGTGCCCAGCCTTCCCTTGCACAGCGCCTCATTTGGGAAATATTTACCTGGCAGCTTTCCAAGCTAGATAAGGTCTGTGGTCATAAATACTCCTTTGAAAGACTGTTTGCCAGGCCTTGGCTGAATGTGAATGAGAGGAATCCACATTCGTTTAATAACGAGGTGGCACAGTGGTTAGAGTGCAGTACTGCAGGCTACTTCAGCTGACTGCAGTTCTGCAGTTCGGCTGTTCAAATCTCACCGGCTCAGGGTTGACTCAGCCTTCCATCCTTCCGAGGTGGGTGAAATGAGGACCCGGATTGTTGTTGGGGGTGATATGCTGACTCTGTAAACTGCTTAGAGAGGGCTGAAAAGCCCTATGAAGCGGTATATAAGTTCTAACTGCTATTGCTATTGCTATAAAAGGGGGTTTGTTAGGACCAAGATTTTGCTTTTTGGGGAAGCCAAAAGGTCAGAACAGGTGGAAATGGGTGGAAATGTGTTAAAAGAGAGAGCCAGTCTACAATAAGGAGAAAAATGTCCTGAAGGTGAGAAGAATTAATCAGTGGAACTGCTTGCCTTCAAATGTCGCCCCATCACTCGAAAGGGTTCAAGAAGAGACTGGACAACGGGGATGGTATTAGGACTCCTGCCTTGGACAGATGGTTGGACTAGAAGACCTCCAAGGTCCTTTCCAGCACTAGGCTTCTATGAAGTTCCCAAAGAACTCTCTAGAAAAGTCTTCCACCGCGGTCTCAGCCTTCGTGGGCGTCCTTTCCACCCAAGACCTTAAAACTCACACTCAAACTTCCAATCCCAAGCCCCTGTGTCCACTGAGCAAACGATAGGAAAGAAGGAAGGGGAAGAAAGGATGGGAATCGGAGAAATGTTCTTCTGCCTCCCCAAGATGGCAGGATGGTTGACTCCGGGGGCATCTACAACATCTCTCAGCCTTGGCCAGTTGAAGATGGGTGACTTCAACTCTGGCTATCCCTGAGACCTAACCTGGACCTAACCCCAAGCTAGGGAATCCTGGGGGTTGAACTCGGGGGGGAAAAGGGCGGCATACAAATGAAATAAACTTAACTTAACTAACTGAACTCCATCCATCTTCAACTGGCCAAGGCTGAGAAAGACCACTCTACATAGAAACAACTCTTCCTTCTCGCTAAGATCTCTTTCTTCTCCACCTGCTTCCCATTGTTAAGAGCCAAGGTGGCGCAGTGGTTAAATGCAGCACTGCAGGCTACTGCTAGATCAGCAGTTCAGCGGTTCAAATCTCACCGGCTCAGGGTTGACTCAGCCTTCCATCCTTCCGAGGTGGGTAAAATGAGGACCCAGATTGTTGGGGGCAATAGGCTGACTCTCTGTAAACCGCTTAGAGGGGGCTGAAAGCCTATGAAGCGGTATAAAAGTCTAACTGCTATTGCTATTGCTATTGCTATTGTTTCTAAGGCTTCTGCTGCCCTCTGCTCTCCAGAGAGAGAGCAGCATCTCTTGCCCCCCCCCCTAAATCCCCCTCCCCCTGCCCCACAACCGCCACTAATTTCTCCAGACCCCAGCTGACAGCTGAACTGGCTTTGTCGCTAAGACTATGGGATGTTAGGCCAAGCCTTATTGATCCGCGATATATTACCCAGAAATGCTTTGCTTGGTCTTTCCCGAGCTAACTCCGGGGGCCTCTTAAAAGAAGGTTCACCAATTGTCAATTAAGTGCAAATCAATCCCGGCGATTTATCAAGGTGTTTTTTTTGCCAACGTCAACCGGGCAGGGAAATCGATGCTTTGCTGACGCTGGGGACCCATTGAAGCCGACGAGGGGGCCGGCGATGTGCTGGGTTGGTTGGGGGAGAGGAAGGAAGGGAGGAGGAGGAGGAGAAAAATATCTGTGCATTGGGGGACCCTGTAACGGTGGGGTACTTATCCGAATCTGGATTCTTTACATTTACTGAGTTTCCTCATCTCTACATCTCCTGGAATTAACCCTACATTTTATTTTATTTTATTCTGCTTTTTTTTTATGTCACAGACTAATCAAATTACACAAAGAAATTGTATATTTGACAATTCGTGTAATCACTGCAGCTAGGATTGCATTTGCACAAAATTGGAAAAACGAAGAGATCCCCATGGAGGGGAATGCGGTTAGGAAAATATTAGAATGGGCAGAAATGAATAGGTTGACACTTGAAATGGAAGAGGAGGAACAATTTGATTACTATAACATATGGGAATTATTTTATCAATGGTTACAGGATAAATATAAAAAGTGGAGAAAAGCAGAGGAGTGACATAGAGAAAAATTTAATAAATAATTTAAGGAGAGGGCCATTATAGTATTAGGTATGGTATATATTAATATTAGTATTAAGTCAAAAATAGATAAAATAATAAACGACTGTAAATTGTAACCGTTATTGTATGAAATATTTGACCAAAATATTTGTACCCAGGCAGAAGACTGTTTAATGGGAGATGATGTTTGAATTAAAATAAAATTTAAAAAGATTGGGAGAAAAAGGCTAATCAGCTCATAAACCCTCTACAAGCAATCATTCGTTTAGCAACCGTTTGAAGTGACTTACAACCACTTTTCATACTGTTGCTGGACCCCCATGGTCAGCACAGGTGGACTTCGATTCCCAGGATTCCTGTGCCAACATGCTGGGAATTCTGGGAGTTGAAGTCCAGACAAAAGTTGCTGAGAAGCACAGGGAGAGAGGATGAAAACTCGCTGGCTGACTCAGTCCCATAATCTCACCCAAACACAGAACATGGAATCAAAGGGCCGGAAGGGGTCTCCGAGATCATCTAGTACAACCCAATACTCAAGGCAGGAGACCTTACATCACCCCCATCGAATGGTTGTCCAGTCTATTTTTGAAAGCCTCCGGGGGGGGGGCATTCAAATGGCCCCACTCTTCTCAAACCATTTGACCCTGGAGGGAGCAGCAGGCCAGGCGCCACCCACGGCCTCAAGGTCTCGCGCGCGTATTCTCTGCTTTTGAAAAAAGAAATAAGAAATATACATTATTTAGGCTTCAGCATCTGCAGCACGTTAATGCCTGATTCTGTCCTCATCTTCGTGTTTGGCTTTCCAAATCAGATTAAGAGTAATCTGCCCTAGATTCTGTCCCAGATGGTTCATTTCTTAAATATTGAGAAGAGTTTTGTGGAAGCCTAATTCCTTAATCTGGAGACCAAGAGAAACTGATTTGGAGAAAGGGGGAGGGAGATGGAGAGAGAGAGAGACAGAGAGACAGAGACACACACACATATATATATAGAGAGGTAAAGATAGATAGATAGATAGAGAGAGAGAGAGAGAGAGAGAGAGAGAGAGAGAGAGAGAGAGGAAGAGAGATACACAGAGAGAGACAGACACACATACACACACAGAGAGAGACAGACAGACAGACAGAGGCAGAGAGAGACAGACACACACATTTATATATATAGAGAGAGATACAGACAGACAGACAGACAGACAGACAGACACAGGGAGAGAGATACACAGAGAGAGACAGAGACACAGAGATAGATAGATAGATAGATAGATAGATAGATAGATAGATAGAAAGAAAGAAAGAAAGAAAGAAAGAAAGAAAGAAATACAGAGAGACAGAGACACATACATATATATATATAGAGAGAGAGACAGAGACAGAGACACAGGGAGAGAGATACACAGAGAGAGAGAGAGAGACACACAGAGATAGATAGATAGATAGATAGATAGATAGATAGATAGATAGAAAGAAATAGAGAGAGACAGAGATACAGAGAGACAGAGACAAACACACACATATATAGAGAGAGATACAGAGACAGAGAGAGAGAGACAGACACAGGAGAGAGATACACAGAGAGAGACAGAGACAGAGACACCGAGATAGATTGATAGATAGATAGATAGATAGATAGATAGATAGATGATTGATAGATAGATAGATAGATAGATAGATAGATAGATGATAGATAGATAGATAGATAGATAGATAGATAGATAGATAGATAGATAGATAGATAGATAGATAGATACAGGGAGAGAGAGAGAGACAGACAGGGAGAGTTTCTCTGTCTTTTATTTTTAAGGAATTAATTGGAAACGATGAAAAAGCTGGCTCCTGTACTCTTAAATCCAGAGTCCAGAGATGATGATGATGATAACAACAACAACAGCAACAGAGGAAGTCATAGAAAATAGTCCCTGTGGAGACAGAAGAGTAGAAGAGAAAGAATTGGAGGAGATCAGAAAATACAAAGAGCTGCAGAAAGAAACAGGAGGACTGTGGCAAAAGAAAGCCAATTCATGTCTTGGGTGAAATCCCAAAACAACTGGAGCATCCCTTGAAACTACCACCGGCATTGACAAAACGCACATCAGTCAATTGCAAAAGGCTGCTTGACCCGGCACAGCTTACATCCTGCCGTGTGGTAGTTTGACACAACCAAACAACCAGATTTGCCTCTTTCAGGTCCTTGGAAAGGACTCGCTAGGCAGAGAAAAATGCCCCAAAGGCAGCTGACTGACTTTGGGCCCTTCCCTCTCTTAGCCAACCCACCTCCCAGGGTCGTTGTAGAGGGGGATAGAAGAACAGGAAGGAGTATTGTGTGTGTTCACCTCCTTGAGTTACTTATAAAGTAATAAAGGTGGGATATGAATGAATGAATGAATGAATGAATGAATGAATGAATGAATGACAAACATGAGAAATCGAGAACCATCAAAAATATTCTGGTTTTATTTTTCCCTTCCTGTCAACCAGCTCAGAAAAAATCTTCAAATGGCCTTGTCAAAGTTTTGGCTCATCAGGTGCTGGCCTTGGACATTGTGCAATTCGAAGTGCAGCAGATAAATATTACAGTATAGGAAGCCGAACTGTTTCGAGAGGTCTCTATTTAGCTGGGAGGAGGAGGAGGAGGAGGAGGAGGGGGGGGGAGGAGGAGGAGGAGGAGAAGAAGCTGACCGAGATCCTCTGTTGTCCATCAGCAATCCACCAACGGTGTCTTGCAAATGAATTCCACCAAGGGAAGGTTTTGGGGGGGAAAATGAAGATGAATTCCCGCAGGCTGGAGCATTTTTCAAGGAAATGATTCTCCTGCTTCTTTGCTCCTACATGGAGACCATCTTTGTCTTATTTTAATCACATGCATCCCTCCCTCCTTGTGCAAAACTCCCCAGAGGGAAAGATCGGGGGAGAGGGGGGGGGTCTTCCCTGCAAGGCCTTAGGATAGAAAGCTTTCTCTGCAGCTGAAAAACTCCCCTTCTAATATCCCAGAACAGAACAGGAAGAGGGATGGAGGGGTTACTTCCTGCGAGTCGGGGACAGATCTATTTTTCACCCAGTGATTTATTCATTCAACGGGGGGGGGGAATGTCTTTGGGAGGAGCATCCCTCCCACTCTTAGAATCTCCTCAGTGGGAATAATTTGAACCCCAGCTTCCCCAGGGATTCTCAACTTTATTGCAGAGTGATTGAGAAGTGCTGTGAGAGAAAAAAGAAAGAAAGAAAGAAAGAAAGAAATATTTTTTCATGCTACTTTCTCAAGTGAGTAGGAGAGAGAGGAGGAGGAGGAGAATTAGAATAAGAATTAGATTTAGATTTAGAAGAATAAGAATAAGAATTAGAAGGTGAAGTAGATACAGCAGGAGGAGGAAGAGGATTAGAAGATGAAAACGAAGGAGAAACAGAAGAATGAGAAAAAGAAGAAGAGAAGAAGAAGAATGAGAAAAAGAAGAGAAGAAGAAAAAAGAAGAGAAGAAGAATTAGACCAAGGAGAAACAGGAGGAGAAGGAAAAGGAGGAGGAGGAGGAGGAGGAGAAGAAGAAGAAGAAGAAGAAGAAGAAGAAGAAGAAGAAGAAGAAGAAGAAGAAGAAGAAAAAACAGCAGGAGAAGGAGAATTAGAAGATGAAAATGAAGGAGAAACAGAAGAAGAAGAATGAGAAGAAGAGAAGAAGAAAAAAGAAGAGAAGAATAAGAAGACCAAGGAGAAACAGGAGGAGAAGGAGGAGGAGGAGGAGAAGAAGAAGAAGAAGAAGAAGAAGAAGAAGAAACAGCAGGAGAAGTAGAATTAGAAGATGAAAACGAAGGAGAAACAGAAGAAGAAGAATAAGAAAAAGAAGAAGAGAAGAAGAAAAAAGAAGAGAAGAAGAATTAGAAGACCAAGGAGAAACAGGAGGAGGAGGAGGAGGAGAAGAAGAAGAAGAAGAAGAGCCTAATTTGGGGGTGCCTCTCCCCGGCACTTCCAGGCAGCCCTACTGACTTTGCGCCCCCCTTCTCCGGCCTTTGTCTCTTGATTAATCCCAGCCTGCCCCCCCTCCCCCAATGCCTTGCAAAACAGCTGGCCATAAAGGTGATCAAATACGGAGCCCGCTCAATAATTGGCGCCACTTGCGGAAACTTCACCCCAAACATGAAAAGCCAGAAAAATCGGCGTTTTCTCCTCCCGTCCAGGAACCGTCGGGGTCCGGCCGAGCGCTGGCTGGCCTGATGGTCTTAGACAGATCCCTATCGATCTGGCTGCCATTTATCCCCGCAGCCTGATTTCCATCAATGAGCAGACGGGCGAATTAGCAAGGGAGCCGCCATGCCCCCTGTCCGCCCCGGTCCCCCCTTCTTTCTCGGGGACTGACAGGGGCGCGTGATTTATATGTTCCCACAGTCCAATTCATATCTGCGGCTTGGCTGGGCAATTTAATTCAGGAAAAGGAGCCGTTTGTCTATGCAAATCGCTCCGAACATGGAGAGCCAGCATCTGTGGAAGGCCTTGGGATAATGCCCACAGGGAGGGGGGTGAAGCTCCGTTGCTCCTTGCATCTCAATCGGTCCCCCCCCCCCCCCGGGTCATTTAGAGATGCCACCCGGGTGTGAAAAGAAAACTAAGGGATGGGGAGAAAGCCTCCTTTAGAAGGGGACCACAATTGCAGGAAGACCCCCCCCCCTTAACAGAATTCCAGAGTTGGAAGGGACCTTGGAGGTCTTCTAGTCCAACCCTCTGCTTAAGCAGGAAACCCTATATCATTTCAGACAAATGGCTATCCAACATCTTCTTAAAAACGTCCAGTGTTGGAGCATTCACAACCTCTGGAGGCAAGTTGTTCCACCGATTAATTGTTCTCACTGTCAGGAAATTTCTCCTTAGTTCTAAGTTGCTTCTCTCCTTGATTGGTTTCCATCCATTGCTTCTTGTCCTGCCCTCGGGTGCTTTGGAGAATAGTTTGACTCCCTCTTCTTTGGGGCAACCCCTGAGATATTGGAAGACTGCTATCATGTCTCCCCTGGTCCTTCTTTTCATTCAACTAGACATACCCAGTTCCTGCAACTGTTCTTCATATGTTTGAGCCTCCAGTCCCCTAATCCTCTTTCTTGCTCTTCTCTGCACTCTTTCTAGAGTCTCCGCATCTTTTTTAAAATCGTGGTGACCAAAACTGGATGCCGTATTCCAAGTGTGGCCTTACCAAGGCCTTATAAAGTGGTATTGAGACATCACGTGATCTTGATTCTCTCCCTCTGTTGATGCAGCCTAGAACTGTGTTGGCTTTTTTGGCAGCTGCTGCACACAGCTGGCTCACATTGAAATGGTTGTTCACTAGGACTCCAAGATCCCTGACTGTAAATTGTTCTGACTGTCAGGACATTTCTCCTTATTTTGAGGTTGCTTCTCTCCTTGACAAGTTTCCACCCGTTGCTTCTTGTCCTGCCTTCGGGTGTTTTGGAGAATAAGGATAAGCCCCTCTTCTCCGGGGCAACCCCTAAGATAAGGGGCGAGGAGGCATTAAGTGCCCTAACCTGTCACATTTCAGTTTTTTACATTTTGTTCGTTCGAAGCTATAATTTTTGCTTGACAAATAAAATAAATAACGTATGTTCAGCTGGAAGCAATAGCTACGAGTTCCCTTGGCTGGAAATTGTGGCTGTTGCATCAGAAGCTGACCAATTTGGGGGAAAATTAATTCCAAAGCCTTTGTTTTTATGTTTTGTCTTTAAAAACTGCCCGGCAATGTTATTGGCATTATTCGTTCGCGTTGCAGAATTTGCAACCTGGTTTATTTCCCTCCACTCATTTCCATTTCGTTTCCCCCTCCACAATCATAACAAGGGTGTAACAGCACATTAAAAACCTGCTGTTGTTTTTCCTTTTAAGTAAACTATTCCTCCCCCCCCCCAAATGGGGCTGAATGAAAACATGCGCATGGAGAGGTGGGTGGGTGGGTCTGAAGAACAGGAGAAAAAGAGAGAGGAGCGGGGGGGGCGAGCAGAAACAGTTTGCTGCAACAAAAGGAAAAACAAAAGCAAATTATTTTCCAGATTAGACCCTTTTTTGGGGGGGGTGCTTGGCTGCGATATTGCCCATTTTTCACAGCAGACAAAAACATTTTCCAGCGGATCAATTTCCTCGCTCCAAAGTCGTCTCTTTTCAAGTTATAATCCATCATATTTTCCTTTTGCAATCTCCGGGTGTCCAGTTTGTTTTAAGTTTCCTATGAATTACTTGATTGCCAGCCTTTTAAAAACAAAAAACAAAAAAAACCCTCCCTTTCGCCTCCCCCTGAAATGAGAAAGTGGGGTTCCTGGGGGTCAAGGACTATTAGATGGCGGAGCAGGTGAGGCTCTTCCCGAATCCGCCCCGTATTGGCAGTCCTGTTAGGCGTTTCATCTGTCCGAGAGATCCGGCCATCAATCACGGCCAGACCTGCTCAATATGCAGCTTAGGTAGCCATTACTCCTTCTGGGAGGCTATTAAGATGAAGAACTTGTCAGTGGGAAGCAAACAACTGGGGGGAAATCAGGGGAGGAAATAGTGGGTGGGGCGGTCAGGGTGGAAGGGGGACCCCCCGGCTGGAGATTCCGCCCAACAGGAGGGTCCAAAACCAGGCCGCGAGGAGAGCAACAGGTCCCTTGACGGATTTTATTCCGATGCGCCGGTATGCGCGGTTGAAGGTGAGCCATCTTTCAACCAGTGAGGGTGGTGGACGGAAGATGGGAACTGCAACCGCGGCTTGATTGTTCTGTCAAGGTGATTGGTGGGCCAGCTGGCCGAAATAATGGGAGAGGAGGAGGAGGCTAAGGATGGACCCAACGAGACCGGCAAGGAAATATGGGGAGACGTTAGGGGGAGGGCCTGAGAGGGGGGGTCTTTAGCTTTGTCCACTGATAGGAGAGAATATTTGTAGCTCAAGGTTGACATGAGGGGTTCTTGGTGGTCTCTCTGAGCTTGGTGGTTTTCTCGCAGACGTTTCATGACCCAACTAGGGAACATCATCAGTGCTAGAAGGGAGCGGGTTTGCTCTCTGTTTATCTACACCAGTGGTACTCAACCTGGTCCCTACCGCCCACTAGTGGGCGTTCCAGCTTTCATGGTGGGCGGTAAGGGTTTTGTCCGATACTGAACCACTTTTCTTTTTCAAATTTAATTGAGTTCCCTACTTTATAAAACACCATTTACTGTGGAACTGGTGGGCGGTTAGAAAATTTTACTACCAGCAGAGATACAAAAGTGGGCGGTAGGTATAAGAAGGTTGACTACCCCTGATCTACACTCTCTTCTAGCACTGATGATGTTAACTAGTTGGGTCATGAAACGCCTGTGAGAAAATCACCAAGCTTAGAGAGCACCAAGGACCCCAACAGTCGTCCCCTCCTCCCCCTCCTCTTCTCCTCTGAGAGACCCCAACCCAGGATATCCCATTAACTAATTTGGGAGAAACCTGAAAACAGATAAAATCATTACATTAATTTGAACTTCCTGTCTTTACGAGACCCAAATGAAAAAAGGCAGTTGACCTTTGACCTTGCCCCCTCAACCACCAGCTGAAGAGGAACCCACACAAAACTCCTACAGGTCAGGGGAACAGCCCTCCACTGGGGCTTGGATGAAAAACCAAGCAAACAACATCTCTCTCTCTCTCTTTCTCTCCCCCCCCCCTCTCTCCTCTCTCTCTCTATCTATCTATCTATCTATCTATCTATCTATCTATCTATTATCTATCTATATCTATCATTTATCTATCATTTATCTATCATTTATCTATCATCTATCTATCTAAACTTCTATCTATATCTATCTATCTATCTATCTATCTATCTAAACTTCTATCTATCTATCTATCTATCTATCTATCTATCTATCTATCTATCTATCTATCTATCTATCTAAACTTCTATCTATCTATCTATCTATCTATCTATCTATCTTCTATCTATCTATCTATCTATCTATCTATCTAAACTTCTATCTATCTATCGATCTATCTATCTATCCATCCATCTATCTATGTATCTTCTATCTGTCTGCCTGTCTGTCCGTCCGTCCGTCCGTCCGTCCATCCATCCATCCATCCATCCATCCATCTATCTATCTATCTATCTATCTATCTATCTATCTATCTATCTATCTATCTATCTATCTAAACTTCTATCTATCTATCGATCTATCTATCTATCCATCCATCTATCTATGTATCTTCTATCTGTCTGTCTGTCTGTCTGTCTGTCCGTCCGTCCGTCCGTCCGTCCATCCATCCATCCATCCATCCATCCATCCATCCATCCATCTATCTATCTATCTATCTATCTATCTATCCATCCATCCATCCACCTAAACCTCTACCTATCTATCTATGCTGAAAATAGATGATTATTTCAACCACAATTGAGCCCAAAATATTGGTTGCTAACGAAGGAAGTTCTTAAGTGAGTTTTGCCCCATTTCACGGCCTTCCTTGCCATAGTCGTTAAGTGAATCAGTGCGGTTAAGTTAGTTGTTAAGTGAACTTTGCTTCTCCGAAGGTCACAAAAACGGATCACACACCCCCGGGACTCTGTAACGGTCATATATACGAACCAATTGCTAAGCATCTGAATTTTGATCAGGTGACCATGCTGCAAGGGTCGTAAGTCCCTTCAAACAGTCAATAAACAAACAGCTGTAAGTCAAGGACTACCCCGATATAAATAGCCCTGTCTTCCTCCGTCTGCACTCCTAAAGGCCAAGCTCAGGTTGCTCTGGCATTACAGCTGCCAGGCTCCTGCATTATTCACCCAGGGCTGAGCAAGACCTGCTGGGGGCCCTGGCTGGGCTATTCACGGGCACCTACTAGAGGCAACCTTGGGGGGGGGGCTTTGTAACCCAACACCCCCCCCCCCCAAGTGATTTCTGCCTTTTGTCCTTTCGGCCCGGCCATTGTTCCTCCCCAGTTGGGTAAGTCGGGGAGGGGCGAAAAATTGCCTTCTGACCGACCCTTCGAAGGGAGGGAAGAGAAGGGAAAAAATTACGCACCACCTTAGCTAGGTAAAAGTAAAGGTTCCCCTTGCACATCTGTGCCAGTCGTTCCCGACTCTAGGGGACGCTGCTCATCTCCGTTTCAAAGCCAAAGAGCCAGCGCTGTCCGAAGACGTCTCCGTGGTCATGTGGCCGGCATGACTCAACGCCGAAGGCGCATGGAACGCTGTTCCCTTCCCACCAAAGGTGGCTCCTATTTTCCTACTTGC
The DNA here is from genome assembly GCF_051295495.1 of Thamnophis sirtalis. NCBI lineage: Eukaryota > Metazoa > Chordata > Lepidosauria > Squamata > Natricidae > Thamnophis > Thamnophis sirtalis. The sequence goes on from NW_028261382.1 coordinate 37,302,002, forward strand.
ATTTTTAAACGTGCTTTCCAACTGTTTAGTTGGCAGAAGCTGGGACAAGTCACGGGAGCTCACTCTGCTACGCGGCGCTAGGGATTCGAACCGCCGAACTGCCAATCTTTCTGACCGACAAGCTCAGCGTCTTAGCCACTGAGCCACGGCATCCATAACCAACTTAGCTACCTCTCCGTTAATTCCAATTTTAGATTTATTGTTCTACTATTTTATTCTTCTGCAAGTGGCCCTGGACTTACAGCCATCGGTTTAGCGACCGTTCGGAGTTACCAGGTCACTTAGGAATGTGTCTCACACTTACAACGTTGCAGCATCCCCACGGTCACGTCACAATTCGGACGCTTGGCAATGGGCTTGTTGCCATCTCCTTTTGCCACCTTCGGGCAAGCAAAGTCAACGGAGAAGCCAGATTCGTTCATTCTATCGTGGGACTAACTTAAGAGCTGCAGCGATTCGCTTAACAACAGTTGCCAGGGAGGTCATATGATGGGTCGAAGCTCACCGAACAACTCTCTTGCTCAGCGATGTAAATTTCGGGCTCAGGGAAGGAGCCCGTTTGTTTTGACCGAGAAACTCCAGGAAGTGAAAATTTCATCAGATCTGTTGATTGGCTTCCAGTTCCCAGCATCCCCTGCCAGGTCCGTGGAATTCTGGGACTTGTAGTCGTTGTTGTAGGTGAACCTCGAGGTAGTGATGACGTTTGATTCCCGCTTTGGGCTTCGTTTTCAGCATCCTTGATATCCACACAGATGCCGGTTTGTCTCGTGGTCCTTGGAGACCGACGTGCTCCCCCCCAGTCATGCATCCCTCTCTCCGTTTCTGCTGACGTTCATTTTTTAAACGATATCCCGCATTAATATTTAACGCAGAGCATTAACAACCGATCTGTAGCTAACATTTGGCAGGCCTCGTCCTCCGTACAATGGGAGAGGAGGAAAGACGGAGGAAGGAAAGGACGGGGAGAAAAAAAACAGCCTGATATAATATCTGTCGCTGAGCAATTAAACGGGCCAGATGAATAATAATCTGTCGCGGATCGGAATAAAAGCAATGGCTTGGTTTGCAAAAAATAAATAAAGTAAAACCTACTGGTAACCACTCAGTGGCTCAATGGCTAAGACGCTGAGCCTGTTGATCAGAAAGGTCGGCAGTTCGGCGGTTCGAATCCCTAGCGCCGCATAATGGAGTGAGCTCCCATTATGTGTCCCAGCTTCTGCCAACCTAGCAGTTCGAAAGCAGATTAAAAATGCAGGTAGGAAAATAGGAGCCACCTTTGGTGGGAAGGGAACAGCATTCCGTGCGCCTTTGGCATTGAGTCATGCCAGCCACATGACCACAGAGACGTCTTCGGACAGTGCTGGCTCTTTGGCTTTGAAACAGAGATGAGCATCGCCCCCTAGAGTTGGGAACGACTAGCACATAGGTTAACTTTACCTATACTGTTAACCACACGTTGACACAGGACAAAAATGGGAAAACAATTACAGTCATAATTTGTGATGGTTGGGGCCTTGCAACCAACCCAATTTTAAGAACTTTGGGGGGTGCTGGTCATTAAGTGAAGCCTCCGTTCTACAAAAGGCGGACAGAATCGAAAGCCCAGATAAAGATGAAAACCTTCAACCGCTCGAAAAGGGGAGATTGCACGTTTTATACAGGTGTTTTTCAAAGCTAGAAGGAGAAGCATAAAAAACAGGGGAAATTCCAAAGTTCGGCCAACGGCTCGCCCAGCTGGAGCTCTGAAATCCGTTCCAGGGAACGTGGCCTGCTGGGATTAACGGGTGGCCTTGGGTTCCCAGACCCCAAACAAAAACCCTCGAATTCATTAGTGCCTGGACGGTGCACACTTACCACTCCTTAATTGCTCTACAATCCCGCACAACAATGGCAGGTTTAAGGGCTGGGAAGAGACTTAAGGGTAGAAAATTGGACCCGTCTTGATTTTCAGGGAAATGTTTCCACCTCGCGCAAAGCTCCGCGTCGCTCACAAAGGGCACATCTCTGATTACTACAGCCCATTCTTTGTCCAGGCCTGAAATTTAGATCCCTCCTTGGCTGGGGAAGCTGCTCTTAATCAGGGCAACTGGAAACCAACCACGGACACCGAAGGGAAAGAGCTAAATCTCCTCTCCTGGGTGTTTTCTCCCCAGAAGACTTCCCACAAAGGTTACACCGAATCTTAAGAGTGCACAGAGGAGTCTTACCACTTCCTCGCTCCTGCACCCATTTTAAGTAGGTAGCCCTCGACTTACACGTTTGTGTTCTGCTGAGGCTTCCCAACAGCATGGCGCTAACTCCTTATCCCGACAGAAACACCTGTGATTAATTTACTGTGAATTGAACAAGAATGAAAGATTCTCCTTTTTCTACGAAACCAAGGAAAACTGTTGCCGCCAGTTTGTTCAGCGTTCTACCTGTCTCTCCTTCCGTCTGTCACCTGTGGCCTCCCATGAATGTTTCATGTCGTGCCTATTCATCCGCCCTCATCACCGCAGCCCTTGACCGGGCTCTCCCAGCCAAGAGCGGGATTAATGACAGCCTTACATATTTATATTATTTAAAAGTCCCTGAAGCGGGGGGGAAAAAAACCTCTCTCCCCTACACGAGGAGGAACAGCCGCAAGTGCTTTCCGGTGGAAGATATTTCATGAACCACGGTTGAGTTCACACAACTGGCTTGGTGGATGGCTTTGATCACGTGTTCTGCGTGCAGCTTTGGTTGTGTTGATGAAAACCTGCTCCATCCGAGGGTGGGGGGATAAAAAAAGGTACTTGAAGGTGCAGAGATGGACAGGTTAACTACGGAATCAAAAGACAGAGGAGAAATGGAGCGCTGTATGATTTGGGACAAGTGATATAATCGGCTAGAGAGTAGAATGTAAAAATTATACGTAAAGGTTATTTAAGAGTTATATTAAGGTGAAAAGGTATCATGTATATGTATGGATATTGATACAATTTAAAGCTAAAAGGTAAAATATAGATGTATAAGTATTGATATAATATATAATATATAGAACAGTGTTCTGACCCCCTCCTCCGTTCAGTAACAAAAGCCGAGACAAGCTTAAATGAGAATGTCCTTTAATAACAAGTCCAGACTCTCGGTGGCTGAAAGCCAAATAAACGAACAGATAAGGACCTTGGCAGCAAGTCCGACAAACCTTGGCACCAATTCAAACAAACTCTGGCAGCAATCCAGCCTGCCAAGTTCGTTTCTCTTTAGTCCAAGCGTTGACCTCTGCAAGAAGGGCGTGGCACAAGCAGTCTCTTTTATAGTCTGGAGAAGAGCTTAATGACCATCAGCTGAGTGTAATTACCTCCTGTAATTACATAGTTGTTCTTGACACCGAGTAGCCCTTTGACGGCGTGCATCCAGGAACAACTCACTACTGGCGTCTGGATCACTCTCCCTTGTCTCCTCCCCACTGATCCAAGGCTCAGGCGCCTCCTGGTGGCCAACCAGCCTCTCTGCGCCCTGCTCGGAGTCGGAACCCTGTCCAGGGTCCTCCACATCCTCCAGGGCCAACTCAGAGGGCCCCTCGCTGTTGCAGTCTGGTGGCACCTGCCGGGCCACAACAGAATAGTGGGGTATATAATTGGAAAAGAAGAATAATGAAATAACCATTATGTAATTATGAGGGATACCAATACTGGAGCGCTGTAAAGACTGAAAATGTGTTATAAATGATGAAATATGTTCAATAAAAACTTTTTTTTAAAAAGACACCTGTTCTGCAGGTGTCTCTTTATTCTTTTCCTTGCATAGATGGCTAATCCTCGGCTTATAACCAAGTCCAAAATGCCCCTGGCTAACCAAGACAGTTGTTAAGCGAAATGTGCCTCATTTTGCCACAGCTGCTAAGTGAATCATGCAGTCGTTAAATGAATCTGGCTTCCCCCTTTTGACTTTGCCTGTCACAAAAGGGGATGACGTGTCCCTGGGACTCTGCAACCGTCATAAATATGAGTCGGATTTTGATCATGCGAACAAGGGGATGTTGCAACCATCGTGAGTGTTGAAAAACGGGCATAAGTCCCTTCTCCCAGTGCTGTTGTGAGCTTTGATTGGTCACTAAAGGAAAGAGTTGTAAGTCGAGGACTGGCTGCACACACGACCGGCTTTCCCGTTGCATCCAGACGTCGGTTTCCCTGCAAGGAGCAATCTTTGGCTGGAAGTAGCTTTTGTCTTGTGCCAAGACGGGCTGCCAGGCTTGGAAACAAAACCCCCGAGAAAATTTATAGCTGAGCTTTTAACAGATGAGATCCGTCCCTCAAATGGATCGGTTATTGGCAGGTTTTATCCTGCCGATCTTAAAAACAGGAGGAGGAGAAGAGGGGAGGGGGATTTTCATTCAGGCTTCAACGTCAACATCAGTGAGGAGGTTGGGGAGGAACCTGGGCCAGTCAACCCCACCCGAATAGTATGACTGTTGTGTTTTTTAACGATGTATTGTCTTTATGTGTATAACTTGTTTTGTACTTCCCCTCCCCTTGAATTGTGAGCCACCCTGAGTCCCCCCAGGGAAAAGGGTGGCATACAAATAAAGTTAAAATCAAATCAAATCAAATCAGTCCTGGAGTCTGGGGAAGGCTCTGATGAGGGCTCTGTGTCAGAGGCAGAAGGGGGGGCAGAACCGTATGCCAGTTATCAGCTGCCCTCTGGGAGTTATGTGCCACCTCCAGAGCCTACAGAGTCGGACATCAGGGAGGCAGAGGAGCAGGGGGAGCCTGTTCCCAGAGTGCGCATGGGCAGAGCTGCCAGAAGGCAAGAACAGTTAAGACAAAAGGGGCGACTCGGGAGTAAGGCTTGGAGGTGATTGGCCCCTCCCATAGGGCATAAAAGAGGAGCCAAGGCAGGTGAGCCTTTGCAGGAAGCAACTTTGTTCGTGCTGGTTGGTTTAAACTCTATAGCAGTAGCAGTTCGACTTATATACCGCTTCCTAGGGCTTTCAGCCCTCTCTAAGCGGTTTACAGAGTCGGCATATTGCCCCCAACAATCCGGGCCCTCACTTTACCCACCTCGGAAGGATGGAAGGCTGAGTCAACCCTGAGCCGGTGAGATTTGAACAGCCGAACTGCAGAACTGCAGTCAGCTGAAGTAGCCTGCAGTGCTGCATTTAACCACTGCGCCACCTCGGCGCAGTGGTTAAACTCTGAAGCTCCGTTTGGACTCTGGGGCCTTGCAAAGCTAATTGCCAATTAGGTCTTTGTTCCAAGGGAGATAAAGGTGGGTGCTTATCAACCTTACCCCGAAAGACTTTGGCAGACTTCTGTCGGACTCTTTACAAACTACTTGTGACTCATTACGGGCTCTGAATGAGCATAATTCACGGCCGTTGAAATAAAAAGATGGTTTTTGGGACTAAGCGTGTGCTTTTCACTGTCTCCGGAAGCCTAGGGCAGAACATTTAAGACTCCACGCTTAGGACCCCACAGCAAGGGTGGGCAGCTTCGGCCCCTTCGCGACCGGTGGACTTCAACGCCCAGAATTCCTAAGCCAACAATTCGTTTGCCACTTACAATGGCATTGAAAAAAGTGACTTATGTTTGTTTTTCACCCTTTACGATCATCGCAGCATCCCTGCGGTCATGTGACCAAAATTCAGACGATTGGCAACTGGCATGTACTTACGACAGTTTCAGTGACATTGGAGGAGCCAGATTCACTTAACGACCCTCTGTCACTCACATAACATCTACAATGGGTCACTTAACAAACCGTGGCAAGAGAGGCCTGTGAAACGGGGTGAAACTCACTTAACAACTGTCTCGCTTAGCAACAGCGAGCTTGGGCTCCCTTGTGGTCATAAGTTGAGGACTTCCTGTACCTCACTTGGGAGGGGAGGAAACCTTTCGGGGCGATGTGGCTTTGTGCTGAAGGCACATAATTGACTCTCTGACCCTATTCTGTAATCCCAAAAGGTAATTAAAGCTGCCAGAGTCCAATTAAAGTCCACTTAATTAGAGACCCCCATTGACTGGGAGAGGGAGAAGCGAAATTGTTTATAGGCCTCTCGGCCATCCGGCATTCCGCGTCTCCGTTCTTGGGGCAAAGTGGACTGCGGATCAGTTCTTCCTTTATTTTAGTTTTCTTCCTTTCTTCAGTTTGTCAAACGATGTACAAGGTAACAGGTAGAAGTATAAACATGGGCGTGAACAAAGGAAATGGGTACATCAATGCGGATAGTAGGAGAGGTAAGAAAAATTAGGGCCCTGCAGGTTTTACTCCGCTAGTCGCTCCCGAATCTATAGGGCGGTGGGCGCTCCTCTCCTATTCATTGAGCCAGCTCTGTCCGAAGGCATTTCCGTGATCGTGTGGCCAAGCGTGATGTCACGGAGCGTTGCGACCTTCCCACCGACGTGGTACCCATTTATCTACTCGCATTCGCATGCCTTCGAACGGCGAGGTTGGCAGGAGCTGGGCGAGGACGGGAGCTCCCGTCCTCGCCCAGCTCCTGCCAACCTCGCCGTTCGAAGGCATGCAAATGCGAGTAGATAAATGGGTACCACGTCGGTGGGAAGGTCCCGTCCTCGCCCAGCTCCTGCCAACCTCGCCGTTCGAAGGCATGCAAATGCGAGTAGATAAATGGGTACCACGTCGGTGGGAAGGTCCCGTCCTCGCCCAGCTCCTGCCAACCTCACCGTTCGAAGGAATGCAAATGCGAGTAGATAAATAGGTACCACGTCGGTGGGAAGGCCACAAAGGTGCACAAAGATATACTATGCAAAGGTGGAGTCTTTTCATCGTAGAATCCGCTCTCCAACATCTCGGCCTTGACACAAGGCGGATTCTTGGCTCAGCTGCTATCCTGCGGCTTAACGCTTGCTGAAACAGAGGGAGGTTCGGGCATGTCAACCCAGGGCCAGCCTCATCCTGGTGGGAGACGAATGTCTGAAAAGTGTCAATAAATCCACAGAGAGGCCAAGGCCCATGATGGACATTCAGCAGAGGATGTCAGTGCCAAATGGGTCTAAAATAGGCCCCTGGGTCTCCAGGTCTGGCTAGGAAGCACAGCCGCCCTGCCCCTTGTTAATCATGGACACTTTGAATGGGGAGGGGGGCGCAGGAGGCCTTGCAGCCCCTTGGAGGCTCCTGGCAGAGTTTGTCTTGGGTTGGGTTGGGGGGGGGAGCGGCAGCTGAAGGGAAGCCCCACCGTTTCCTAGCGCAGGGTCATTTTGCCAAATGGAAATTGACATTTTGGGTTGAACCTGATGACCTCTGTCATTACATTAATGGCCTCCGAGGGGGAGACAGGCCAGGTTAGGCTGATGGAATTGTATGGATTGGTTAAACGGCAGAGCCCGGGATGAAGGGATTGGTGGGGGGATGAAAAACGGAGGAGAGATTCTGTCCCCGGTAAACTTTGGTACAGGCAGATCTTCTACCCCGTGGCACGACAAAACCGCGCTCGACTAAGCCGCGCCCGATTAAACCGCGTCGCTGACGTCATCAACAGGGCGACAACAGCCAGCGCGGAGAAAGAAGGGCGCTTTAAATAGCGCTTTGAAAGCAAGCCGATTCAACTTAAGGTAAGGGTTAGGTTTAGGGTTAGGTTTAGGGTTAGGTTTAGGGTTAGGTTTAGGGTTAGGTTTAGGGTTAGGTTTAGGGTTAGGGCTAGGTTTAGGTTTAGGTTTAGGGTTAGGTTTAGGGTTAGGTTTAGGGTTAGGTTTAGGGTTAGGTTTAGGGTTAGGGTTAGGGTTAGGGTTAGGGTTAGGTTAAGGGTTAGGTTTAGGTTTAGGTTTAGGTTTAGGGTTAGGGTTAGGGTTAGGGTTAGGGTTAGGGTTAGGGTTAGGGTTAGGTTAAGGGTTAGGTTTAGGGTTAGGGTTAGGGTTAGGGTTAGGGTTAGGGTTAGGGTTAGGTTTAGGGTTAGGTTTAGGGTTAGGGTTAGGGTTAGGTTTAGGGTTAGGTTTAGGGTTAGGGCTAGGTTTAGGTTTAGGTTTAGGGTTAGGGTTAGGTTTAGGGTTAGGTTTAGGGTTAGGTTTAGGGTTAGGTTTAGGGTTAGGGTTAGGTTTAGGGTTAGGGCTAGGTTTAGGTTTAGGTTTAGGTTTAGGGTTAGGGTTAGGGTTAGGGTTAGGGTTAGGGTTAGGTTTAGGGTTAGGTTTAGGGTTAGGTTTAGGGTTAGGGTTAGGGTTAGGGTTAGGTTAAGGGTTAGGGTTAGGGTTAGGGTTAGGGTTAGGGTTAGGTTAAGGGTTAGGTTTAGGTTTAGGTTTAGGGTTAGGGTTAGGGTTAGGGTTAGGGTTAGGGTTAGGTTAAGGGTTAGGTTTAGGTTTAGGTTTAGGTTTAGGGTTAGGGTTAGGGTTAGGGTTAGGGTTAGGGTTAGGGTTAGGGTTAGGGTTAGGGTTAGGGTTAGGGTTAGGGTTAGGGTTAGGTTAAGGGTTAGGTTTAGGGTTAGGTTTAGGATTAGGTTTAGGGGGGTTAGGGTTAGGTTTAGGGGTTAATTTTAGGTTTAGCGTTTACAGCGTGCTTCTGTCTCCGCGCTGTTGTCGCGCTGTTGATGACGTCAGCTACGCGGTTTCGTCGAGCGCGGTTTAGCACTAAGATCTAAGGAAGCAACACTTTGCAAGTTATATTGTCCGTGCTAGAACCCCAAACAAAACTCAACCCGGATTGTCACGGAGCAATTTTGCAAAAGCAGAGTATCCTAGGGCTGGAAAGGACCTTGGAGGGCATCTAGCGCAACCCCCTGGTCAAGAGAGGAGACCTTATATACCAGCCCGGAGAAATGATTAGCCAGGTTTGAGACCCTCCAGGGATGGAGCACCCACACCTTCTGGAGGCAAGCAGCTCCCCATAATATATGTGGATGCCCGTCAAAGACAGCTGCAATCTGGAACTACGGAGAAATTCCCTGACACCGAGACGAATTCAGCAGTGGGACATCTTCCCACCAGATGTTGTGGGTGCTCCATCACTGGAGGTTTCTAAGAAGAGCTCAGGCAACTATCCCCTTCTTTGGCTGGGGACGATGGGAGCTGAAGTCCAATCACTTGGAGACACAAGACCAGTGTTTCTCAACCTTGACAACGTGAAGATGTCCGGACTTCAACTCCCAGAATTCCCCAGCCAGCGAATGCTGGCTGGGGAATTCTGGGAGTTGAAATCCGGACATCTTCACGTTGCCAAGGTTGAGAAACACTGCACTAGAGTGAGAACATCAGTACAAGCCAAAAAAACACAAAACGCTTGTGCCAAACCCAACATTTCTCCTCCTTTGCAGGACGTAACCACGCTAAATTTTTAAAGCAACTAATTCCGGTTGTTTTGCTTACTTCCCCTGTGGCCTTGCTTTGTTTGTTTTTCTTAATGCCCCTTTTCTACCCGTTAATATCTTCTGTTATTTTCGGCCGCTCCAGCTGGGCAATCTTGTCTCCAAGCCCACACAGATGTTTCCGAAGTCGCTAATCCCGAGGAAGATTTTAATGCTAAGGAAAAAATGGGTTACGTAAAGACGCCTGATCTTCTTAAGGAGCCGAGACTGCCCCAGGGCATATTGTATGCCAAACGAGACTATATCAACAAGGGGCAGAGGGAGAGGCAGCCGCTTGACAGATGTTTGAAAAGAAGACATCCCCCGCCGGGTCGTTCAGCCGAGGAGTTTCCCCAAGGGCCCCATTTGCAGGGCCGCCATTCCTACAATATGGATTTTCCTGTCGGGGTGTGTGTGTGTGTGCGATTCCTACACTACGGATGGAGCAGAGGAAGGTTAGGCAGAATCCCCCTTTCACGGGTTCCTCCGCTCTTGCAGCTGCTAATTGACGGAGAGGTTCTCAAATAGCTGCGGCTGACGGATTGATTATCTGCCGTCAAGTTGATGTCAACTCTTTGTGACCCCCCATAGATCAGGGGTGTGAACAAGCATGACCCCTTTTGCAACCTGTGGACTTCAACTCCCAGAATTCCTCAGCCAGCATGGAGTAGTAAAGAATTCCTCAGCCAGCATGGGTCGTAAAGGGTCCTAGAGAGGCTGGATCTTGAAGTGGACAACCACTTAAATAGTACCTGGCTCAATAGTAGTAACTGAGAGAGGGATCTTGGAGTCCTAGTGGAGAACCATTTAAATAGGAGCCAGCCGTGGGCAGCAGCTGCCAAAAAAGCCAACACAGTTCTAGGCTACGTCAACAGAGGGAGAGAAATCAAGATCACGTGAAGGGTTGATACTACTTTATAGAGTTTCGAGTTTATTGGTTTTGTATGTCGCCCACTCCCGAAGGACTCCGGGCGGCTCACAATAAACAGGGGAGGGAATAAATAAGACAATACAAACAATTTTAAAATCCACAACAATCACAATTAAAACAGGGCTGGGTGCTTTAACAGCCTGCCGGAACAGCCAGGACTTAGTAGCTTTACGGAAGGCCGGGAGGGTCGTAAGGGTCCGGATCTCCACGGGGAGCTCGTTCCAGGGGGCCGGAGCAGCAACAGAGAAGGCTCTCCCCCGGGGTGTCGCCAGCCGGCATTGGCTGGCTGATGGAACCCGGAGAAGGCCAAGCCTGTGCGATCGAATTGGTCTTTGGGAGGTAATTGGCAGGAGGCGGTCTCTCAGGTACCCAGGTCCGATGCCATGTAGGGCTTTAAAAGTAACAACTAGCACCTTGAAGCGAGTCCGGAGACCAATGGGCAGCCAGTGCAGCTCGCGGAGGATAGGTGTAATGTGGGTGTACCTAGGTGCACCCACAATCGCTCGCGCGGCTGCATTCTGAACTAGCTGAAGTCTTCGAACACTCTTCAAGGGCAGCCCCATGTAGAGCGCATTACAGTAGTCCAGTCTTGAGGTCACGAGGGCGTGAGTGACTATCTGAAGTGCCTCCCGGTCCAGATAGGGTCGCAATTGGTGCACCAGGCGAACCTGGGCAAAGACACCCCCTGGTCACAGCCGATAACTGGTGATCTAAAGTCAGCTGTGGATCCAGGAGGACTCCCAAATTGCGAACCCTCTCTGAGGGGCGTATAATTTCACCCCCCAGATTGAGAGATGGAATTATTAGCCAATCTTTGGGAGAGAACATCAATAGCCACTCGGTCTTGTCGGCCTTGGTAAGGCCACACTTGGAATCCTGAATCCACTTTTAGTCGCCACGATGTAGAAAAGATGTGGAGACTCTGGAAAGAGTGCAGAGAAGAGCAACCAAGAGGATTAGGGGACTGGAGGCTAAAACATATGAAGAACGGTTGCAAGAACTGGGTAGGTCTAGTTGAATGAAAAGAAGGACCAGGGGAGACATGATAGCATCTTCCAATATCTCAGGGGTTGCCACAAAGAAGAGGGAGTCAAACTATTCTCCAAGGCACCTGAGGGCAGGTCAAGAAGCTATGGGTGGAAACTAATAAAGGAGAGAAGCAACTTAGAACTAAGGAGAAACTTCCTGACAATGGGAACAATTAATCAGTGGAACAACTTGCCTCCAGAGGTTGTGAATGCTCCAATACTGGAGGTTTTTAAGAAGATGTTGGGCAACTGAAGTAGTGTAAGGCTTCCTGCCTAAGCAGGGGGGTGGACTAGAAGACCTCCAAGGTCCCTTCCAACCCTGTCATTCTATATTCTAGATAGAAAAGGACTGCAGTGAACAGTTGAGGGAATTAGGCGCGTCTAGTCTATTGAAGAGAAGGAGTTGGAGTGAGATGAGAGTTGTCTTCTAATATTTGAGGCTCTGCTAAGGAGGGCTCTGCCTGTTCTCCAAAGTACCTGAGAGCAGGGCCAGAAGTAAGGAGGGGGGGTGTGGGGGAATCTCATGATAAGAGAGACCCAGTCTAGAACTAAGGAGGAATTTCCTGACAGCGACAACAATACTTCGGTGGAACAAAAGTTGACTCCAGAAGTCGTAAGTGCTCCATCACTGGAGGCGTTTCAGAAGAGAGCGGAGGGCCATTCGTCTGTAATGGGAAGGTTAGTGGTTAGAGCGCAGTGGTTAGAGTGCAGCACTGCAGGCTACTTCAGCTGACTGTTAGCTGCAGTTCGGCGGTTCAAATCTCACCGGTTCAAGGTTGACTCAGCCTTCCATCCTTCCGAGGTGGGTGAAATGAGGACCCGGATTGTTGGGGGCAATATGCTGACTCTGTAAACCGCTTAGAGAGGGCTGAAAGCCCGATGAAGTGGTATATAAGTCTAACTGCTATTGCTATTGCTATTGGGCTTGAACCAGAAGACCTCCAAGGTCCCTTCCCGCCCTATTATTCTACATTGTATTCTACGTCCTAAAATTTCTCCCAGGCTTGGGACAATTAATTCGTAATTTAATAAACTTATATGCCACCCAATCCCGTAGGACTCCGGGCGGCTTACAAATACAAAGATAAAAATTAAAATTAAAAAAAAATAGGGGAAAGACGAGAACAATTTAAAAGGAACACACCATACACTCGACTTAGCTGGGGGCTGGACCTCATTCATGGGTCAGCAGTCCAAGGCCTGCCGGAACAGCCAGGTTTTGGTGGCTTTTTGGAAGGCCACGAGAGTGGGAAGGGTCCGGATCTCTGCGGGAAGATCATTCCACAGGGCTGGAGCAGCTACAGAAAAGGCTCTCCCCCGAGGGGCCGCCAGCCGGCATTGTCTGGTCGACGGCACCTGGAGGAGGCCCAGCCTGTGAGTTCTTATCGGCCGTTGGGAGGTATGTGGCAGGAGGCGGTCTCGCAGATATCCAGGTCCAAGGCCATGTAGGGCTTTAAAGGTAATAACCAGCACCTCGAAGCGCGTCCGGAGACCAATAGGGAGCCAGTGCAGCTCGCGGAGGATAGGTGTAACGTGGGTGTATCGAGGTACACCCGATATCGCTCGCGCGGCTGCATTCTGGACCAACTGTAGTCTCCGAACACTCTTCAAGGGCAGCCCCATGTAGAGCGCGTTGCAGTCATCGAGCCTTGAGGTGACGAGGGCATGAGTGACAACTTGTGGGCCAGCTGATCTTGACCGGTTTACATGAAGGTGGCTTGAATCTAAGCACTTCAAAATGGGTCTGGTGAATAAGTAGTGATTGCCTAAGAAGGAAGGGCCAAGGGTCTCCAGAAACACATTGCTTTTTGCCTACATTTCCCTTTTTTAAAAAAAAAAATTATTTTATCAATTTCATATATACATTCACAATTATATGATCTCATAACTGTTATTAATAATATGTATTTATAACAATTTTTCCCTACAGTTGACAATATACTTGAAGATTGCTTTCTTAACATCCCATAGATCCATCTTATCTTACAACGGTCCTACTTCTTCTTCCCTCCCTCCCTCTTTCCTTCCCTCGTTTCTTCTCTCCTACTCCCCTTCCTTCCCTCCCTCCTTCCCCTTCCCTCCTTCTCTCCTTCCCTCCCTCCTTCCCTCCTTCTCTCCTTCTCTCCTTCCCTCCTTTCTTTTCTCCTTCTCTCCTTCCTTTCCCCCTTCCTTTCCTCCTTCCTTCCCCCCTTCCTTCTCTCCTACATTCCCTCCTTCCTTCCCTCCTTTCTTCTCTCCTTCTCTTCTTCCTTCCCTCCTTCCTTCCTACATTTTCCATCCATCAACATGGCACAGCAGCTAAGCAGCCACGAAGCCAAACCTCGAGACCCTGAACTGAGCAGCCAGAGAGAACGGGGTGGGAGAAGACCTTCCCCCCCTTTCTTTCCCCCACCTCATTGTGTGTTTGTTCAGGCTCAGGTGCGAGGAAGCAACACCTGTCTTCTCCCCTAAACAAAGGCCTCTCACCTTTCACTCTGTATTTCCGTGAGTCCCTTCACCATCACTTCAAGAGCCAAGCGATTCCCAGGCTCCAGGAGGAGAGTTTGGGCTGCCAGAGACGGCAAAAGTGCAATCATTGCCGCTTTAATTAAAAGCTTTAATTAAACACAAAATACCCTGGGTGCTTTATTAGGCCCGGTAATTGATTTAATGCCTCTGCTCAAATTCTATTAAGTGAGGATCCTTGGCTCTGGAATGAGCTGGTGGGATGGGAGGGCCAGCGAAGGCTTGTGTCGGCAGTTGTGCACACGGCCAGAGTCTTTGCACACCCAGCCAAACCCACGGCTGAGAACAGCTGCAAATATTCACCTTCATTGGCATTCTATTTGTTTTTTTAACTTTAAAAGCCACCCAAGGGGCTTGCCAAGTAGCTAACTTCTGTAAAACCTGTTGACAGATTCTCTTCTGCTCTTTTCCCAACTTTTCAGGAGTTAAAAAACTGAATTTGTTTCGTCCACTTAACGAGCTCGGCATCCCCAGTCCACATTCAATATACCCTAGGAGTAAATCCTGCAAGGTCCCCATCCTCAAAGCCCCCCCCAACCTCCTTTGCCCCTCGGTAAACAAGGAGCTGTCCCCTTATGGGCTCTGAGCAGAGTGAAGTCTTCAGTCAGGTCCTCCCGTGGGGATTAGGCAGGCAGGTGGATACTGTGAAGTTTTCACTCAGGTCCTCGTTTACAGCTTATTTATTTATTTAGCGTACGGCAAATACATGGACTTAAAGGTAAATCCCTTTTACAGTCCAGGAAACTAGGAAGCGCCCCTTCGACGATGTTTTCCATGCCGCTTTTCCTTCTGCGGGCTCAGCTGCCTTTTATCTGACCACTGTCCACTCTGTGGCTCTTCCTCCTGTCCCCCAAGATCAATCTCACACGCACAGCCGCTCCCACCCGAAGCCCCTGATGCTTCATCTTCCAACAATAACCAGAAAAAGCTGGCAGGATGAGTCCCTGTTCTGCCCATCTATGCCACCAAGTTTTAAAACCATGGGGTGGTTGATTCTTACATATTTCCTGCATTTTATGCAACGATGCCATTGAAAATGAGATCGCATCAGTTTCCCTGGGTGGCACTTTCCAGATGTGGAGATGTTCCAATTCTGGGAGATCTAACCCAATGCATCTGGAGGGCATAGGGGCAAGGAAGGGGCTATTAACATTCTCTCCCCTCCACCCTCCTATTAGAAATGGCTGGCTTGGCCCATAATTTTGCCAAGCGCTCCCTCTGGTGGCGAAATGCTAGGACTACCTCTAGTCGAGAAGGTCTGGTTTTGATCTCAAAGGTTGCTTTTTCAAAAGTTTTTTTTTCCCCTGAGGAAGAAGAAGAAGAACGAGCTCCCCGTGGAGATTCAAACCCTCACCACCCTCCAGGCCTTCCGCAAAGCCCTTAAAACCTGGCTGTTCCGACAGGCCTGGGGCTAAAGAGCTGTCCCCCCCCCCGCCCCGTCTCGAATGGTATGACTGCTGTGTGTTTTTAAATTATGTATTGTTATGTTCCGTCTTTTATTTTTTGTCTGTATCCCCCTCCCCTGATTTGAATTGTGAGCCGCCCTGAGTCCCCTTGGGGAAAAGGGCGGCATATAAATGTAATCAAATCAAATCAAATCAAATCAAGAAGAAGAAGAAGAAGGAGAAGAAGAAGAAGGAGAAGAAGAAGAAGAAGAAGAAGAAAAAGAAGAAGAATGAGAAAAAGAAGAAGAGAAGAAGAAGAAGAGAAGAAGAAAAAAGAAGAGAAGAAGAATTAGACCAAGGAGAAACGAGGAGGAGGAGGAGGAGGAGGAGGAGGAGGAGGAGAAGAAGAAGAAGAAGAAGAATGAGAAAAAGAAGAAGAGAAGAAGAAAAAAGAAGAGAAGAAGAAGAATGAGAAAAAGAAGAAGAGAAGAAGAAAAAAGAAGAGAAGAAGAATTAGACCAAGGAGAAACGAGGAGGAGGAGGAGGAGGAGGAGGAGGAGGAGGAGGAGGAGGAGGAGGAGGAAGAAGGAGAAGGAGAAGGAGAAGGAGAAGGAGAAGGAGAAGGAGAAGGAGAAGGAGAAGGAGAAGGAGAAGGAGAAGGAGAAGGAGAAGAAGAAAGTTTTGCTTCTCATCCAACAAGCTTCCTCAGTTGTGATGACGCACAATGGAAGGATAACTACTGAAAGTTGAGACTGGACTTCTCAACTGTCTCAAACTGTCAACACTTCCTTTTTAAAAGGAATTATACCATTTCAGACAAACCATTTTGTTTGAAATGGTACAGGATTTTTTCTGCTCCAGCAGGAGGTTGGACTAGAACAGTGTTTCTCAACCTTGGCTACTTGAAGATGTCTGGACTTCCAACTCCCAGAATTCCCCAGCCAGCGAATGCTGGCTGGGGAATTCTGGGAGTTGAAGTCCAGACATCTTCAAGTAGCCAAGGTTGAGAAACACTGGACTAGAAGACCTCCAAGGTCCCTCCCAACTCTGCTTCCTTCCTGTGTGGAGAATGGAGGACATTTCAGCCTTGACTAGCAGCCAGGACACCGGTCTCTGTCCGTGACCATTTCCCCCAAACCTGAGTGGATCTGAAAGCGGATTCTTTATTCCCAACTGAGAAAAAAAAGCCGGCAGATTTTGTGCCTAAAATGAAGTTTTGGTCCTGTCTTCTTTCCCATCATCCTCTCCTCTCAGGACAAAAAAGCCATCGTAATTCATCACTCCTGGGGATCCGAGTTATTCTACTCTTGATTAAATTAGTAAATGCAATCAGGATCCGAAGCGATTTAATTGAGAGAAGTTATGGGGAACCTGACAGTTTTATGCATGTTTGATGAAGTATTATAAGCTGGTTTTTTTTTATTTTGCATAATTTGACTTTACATTCTACGCAGGAGGAGATACCCCCCCTCCCAATCACCTATTCATGACCCAAATAAACTCTTTTAAGATGCACATATCTATAATTTATTTCAAGCTCAGTTATCTGTCACAGGTTGGTCCGGCGGGATACCCCTTCTCGTTCTTCTTCTTTTGCCAAAGTGACAAAATACATTGAAAGTAATATTTGTTGCTCTTCAGCTCGCAGTATATAAATCCTTGGCAATGCAGACATTTTATTTAAAGTTTTGAAAGAAGGAGAAGTCATCGTTTACAGGGCTGGAAGTATCAAATAAATGCAGGCAGACCATCCAAGGCACGATATTCTCTGTTGCTTGCCAGTAAAACCCCATCAACACAAAACTTGTTCAATCCACAGGAGGAGAAGCTGCATCATTAGGGAAATTGCCACCATGCTGGGGCAAAAGACTTTAATGCGTCTCACTGAATTTATAACTAAAGGATGGTGAAAGATGCCAAGCTGACGTCTGATCTTTGTTCATTTTATCCTTAATCTCCCGTATCTGGCGTGGCGTTTGGCCAGAGCCTGATGTGGGCCGAAGGAGCCACTGGCTTCTTTTGCTGGGTATCTTGGACTCCGGGTTCCGTCCACCAGCCAATGCCATCTGGCTACTACCCGGGGGAGGGCCTTCTCTGTGGCAGCTCCGGCCCTCTGGAATGAACTCCCCGCGGAGATCCGGACCCTCACCTCTCTCCAGGCCTTCCGGAAAGCCGTCAAAACCTGGCTGTGCCGGCAGGCCTGGGGTTGATGAGTTCCCCTCCCCTCTCGACTGGTATGGCTGTGTGATTTTCGTGCATTTTAATTATGTGTACTGTTGTTTATGTTCCCTTTCCCCCCTGAGTTGTTCGCCGCCCTGAGTCCCTCCTGGAGAAGGGCGGCATACAAATAAACCAAATACAATACAATAAATACAATACAATACAATGCCCATCATCTACTGGCCCACCAGGCCCAGCAAAAGCGCGCCTCTTCTTTTCCTTGGTGGTGTTTGGTTCAAATGGGCATCATCAGCCTTTCTGCGAAGACCTCAAACTGAGTGGGATGCAACACCCTCCCCCCCCCAAAAAAACCTGGACTCCTGCTCCCATCATTCTCCACTAACTGTTGCAGAAAATCAGGCTAAGAAGGATGATCCTGTCACTGGTCAGAGTCTTTTTGCACTTCGAACATTGGGCAGAAGACATCGAAGCAGAGCCAGCCGAACAAATAGGTTTAAAAATAGTTTCGATCCTTGGGCTTTCAGACTCTTAAACACAACCACAATCACTCCACCCACCCACAGAAATGTATGTAGTCTTTTTTTTTCTTTCTTTCCCCCTAATTACTTGCACTGGGATTATTCTTTATACTACTTACGTTGTTTGCATTTGTCGTCATAGATTGCACCAGTGAGCTAAAACCAATTTCGTTGTGTTTATTTTGCACAATGACAATAAAGGCTATGCTATACTAATACCTATACCAGTGTTTCTCAACCTTGGCAACTTGAAGACGTCTGGACTTCAACTCCCAGAATTCCCCAGCCAGCATTCGCTGGCTGGGGAATTCTGGGAGTTGAAGTCCAGTCGTCTTCAAGTTGCCAAGGTTGAGAAAGACTGACCTATACCAATACCTATACTATTGTTGTGACTCAGCAGAAGTTTGCTGTGAGTTGAGTCGGGATGCAGGAATAACAATGCAGCTGGGGCTCGTTAGTGTGGTCTTCTGGAGATAAAAGGACGGATGGTGCCACCCCCTGGTTGCAGAAGTCAACGTTCACTCGTTCGTTCATGGTTCGCCGTTCATCAGTCGTGGTTTGTTTGTGAGAGTCACTTGGATAAGTGATTTGCTTTCTGTAACCCTGATTCAAAGAGACACTTGGAGAAGTGATTTGCTTTTCTTTCACTACACCTGCTTTGGCCGTAAGAGATCTTTGTTTTTGCATTCTGTTATCTTCTTGCCAGAGACTTTATTTATGTTTAATTTTGGGCTCGCAGCCAGGCTGAGCCGAGGACTGATAAAGTTATTTCCTTTTAAGTCTGTCTGCCTGTCGTATTTGAACGAGCGAAGAAGGGGGGGTTCAGAACAACTATGCTATTGCTATTACTATACTATGATGGGGCTGCCACATGTTGCCTTCCAATGTGCCACGCTCCAATTCCCATCGTCCCCGATCAGCAGGGCCCATTCTGGTGGAGGGTTTCATTTACTTTATTTTATTTATTCTGTTAGATAACACATATGTATAAGTGTAAACGTGATTTGAATACATGAAATGGATAGGGATACAAAGGAAGGGCAGGGGGAATCCAGGCAGAGACAGGTGTTCCTGCACTCCCTCTCCCATGCTCCCCAACCCGGAGGGTGGAGGATGGGAGGGAAGAGTCCAGCCCAGCTCCCGCTCTCCCCCCCATCTGCGCAGATGGGACCTGGAGTCCAAAGAGGGCAAAAGGAGAGCCCCCGCCCGCGCGCCTGCGCGCCCGTTGCTAGGCGACGGCTTCCCGGCGCGCGCTTCCCCCCCCTTCTCCCCGGGGGAGGCGGCGCCTGCCGATGACGCCATCGCCGCGCGCGGTCCCCTTCCGCCGCCGGCCCTGAGGAAGCGGAGTCGCCGCCGCCGCCGCCGCTCGAGACCGGCTTCCCTCCGCCGCCATGGCCCGCAGACGCCTCGGCCGACGCCCGGTGAGTCCTCCGACGGCCCCTTGCCTCAGCCCCGCTAGGTAGGCCGCCGGGCCCAGCAGGGGGCGCTCCCTCCTCCCCTCAGCTGGCGGGACTACAGGTCCCATCCTCCCCCCCCTCCGCTGAACCCCCCCCTCCACCCGTGCGCATGAAGCGCCTGTGGCCCCGCAGGCAGTGCGCATCGAGGCCGGGACCATCCCGGGGGGTCTCTGGGCTGCTGAAGCGGAGCGGGAGAGAGCCCGGCCCGAGATCAGCAGCGGCCGAGATTTGGGCTTCCTCCCGCGGGGGGAGGGGGTGGGCGGGGGGTGGGTCCTGTCCCTCTCCTGGGGGTGAGTGGGGAGGATGGCTGAACGGGGCCAACGTCCCAGCTGGGCTCTGGATGCGAATCCCCCCCCCCGCCCTCTTTGCCTGTCAGTGAGTGAGGGTCCTAATAATGGGGTTATTATAGCAACGGCCCTTAAGACTTATATATATGCTGCTTTTACCCTGCTTCACAGCCCTCTCTAAGGGGCTCACAGAGTCAGCATATTGCCCCCAACAACAATCTGGGTCCTCGTTTTACCCACCTTGGAAGGATTGGAAGGCTGAGTCAACCAGGAGCCAGTCAGGATCGAACTCCAGAATTAGCCAGCGATACGGCATTCTAACCACCATTCCACCAGATAGAAAGATAGACAGACAGACAATGATCGGTAGATGATAGATAGGTAGATAGATAGTTAAATAGATAGATATGATACATAGGTAGGTAGGTAGATATGTAGGTAGATGATAGATAGATAGATAGATAGATAGATAGATAGATAGATAGATAGATAGATAGATAGATAGATAGATAGATAGATAGATAGATAGATAGATAGATAGATTGATAGATTGATAGATTGATAGATTGATAGATTGATAGATTGATAGATAGATAGATAGATAGATATGATACGTAGGTAGGTAGGTAGATAGATATGATACGTAGGTAGGTAGGTAGATAAATAGATAGATAGATAGATAGATAGATAGATAGATAGATAGATAGATAGAGCACTTCGACTTATATACCGTTTCATAGGGCTTTCAGCCCCCTTTAAGCGGTTTACAGAGTCAGCCTATAGCCCCCAACAATCTGGGTCCTCGTTTTACCCACCCTGGAAGGATTGGAAGGCTGAGTCAACCAGGAGCCAGTCAGGATCGAACTCCAGAATTAGCCAGCGATACGGCATTCCAACCACTGTGCCACCACAGCAGATAGAAAGATAGACAGACAGACAATGATCGGTAGATGATGATGATAGATAGATAGATATAGATAGATAAGTTTAGAGATAGATGATAGATAGATAGATAGATAGATAGATAGATAGATAGATAGATAGATAGATAGATAGATAGAGCACTTAGACTTATATACTGCTTCCCAGTGCTTTCCAGCCCCCTTTAAGCAGTCAGTTTACAGAGTCAGCCTATCGCCCCCAACAATCTGGGTCCTCGTTTTACCCACCTCGGAAGCACAAGTCAACCTTGAGCCTGGTGAGATTCGAACTGCCGAACCTTTTGCAGCCAGCAGTCAGCAGAGGTAGCCTGCACTACTGCACTCTGACCACTGCGCCACCGTGGCTCCTTATAATATTATAATATCGGAGGGGAATCCTCATGGGAGCCCTTTGGGTTAAGGCACCAGCCTGGAGACTGGGAGACTGGGAGTTCTAGTCCCGCCTTGGCTGGGGAGGTTTGATACAACTCTTTCTCTTAGCCTTTGCAGGGTTGTTGTTGTTGTTGTTGTTGTGGGCAGATAGGAGGAGGAAGGAGTTCAGTGTTATGGATATTCACTGCCCGGGTTGTTTATTAAAATAATAACAACAGGATGTAAGTTAAAAGTGATGTGATTGTATCCAAGCCACACTAAGATATCAGGTGCTACTCAAAGGCAGGTGAGAACTGTTTGTGGAAATACATTAAGGGGGGCAGGAGAAGGAGAAGTCCCAGGCGAAAGAGCCTTATAGCCCACCAAAGGACAGGAGGGGAGGAAGGGAGACCCTCCCTAGTTTTTGGGGAAGCAAAATGGGGGAGGAGAGGAAATGGCCTTTCACGCTTGCAAGATTCTGTGATTACTTTAAAGTGAAGTTAGTGTTTTTAGCCCTCATAAGTGTTGGGTTTCATGCTTCCTACCTCGCAGGGCTGTCAGTGGGCAGGTCCAGAACCTGCTAGAAAGGGAGGGACCACCTTCCACCTTCACTCCCATCTCTTCCTTCCAATTGCACACGTCTTTTTCTGACCCACCCCACCCCCAAGATGGCACCGTTCATATTTTTCCTCCCGAAACTTTTGCTGGTCCTCCCAGCCCCACCAGGGGGTGATTTAGTCTTTAACCAGTGGCTTCTTTAACTTGTGCTTCCATCTTCCTTTTCCTGACTTTTAAAGTGTTCTGTAACCTCTGGTCTTCACTGATTCCCCTCCAGCCGGTTCCTGTGGCCCTTTGCTCTTGAACGGTGGCCTCCAAACTTGACAACCTCAAGCATGGCTGGCTGAGGAGTTCTGGGAATCGAAGCCCACAAGTCTTTAAAGTTGCCAAGTTTGGTCTAGACCATTGATGGCGAGCCTCTTTGGCACCAAGTGCTGAAAAGGGAGCGCGCGCTCGTCAGGGAGAGAAGCTGCCAAGTGGGCAAGCGCGTGCTGGGAAATGAACTTCTGGTTTCCAGCACATGCCTGGGCACTGACCACCTTGTCTTCCGGTTGCTGGCGCTCATGTGCACCATGATCAGCTGGCTGGAGCACATGCGCACAACGGAAACCAGAAGACCAGCTCTTCCGGTTTCCGGGACTACTGCATGCACAGAAAACAGCTGATCATCACGCGTGCATGCATGCCAGAAACCCAGAGGAGGAACGGGCGATGCCACGCGTGCCATCACGGGTCTAGACTTTTGAGCCAATGCATCACTGCATCCATCGTGACCTTCCAAATCCCAGTAAAGGTTGGTTGGATCCGGTGCCTGGTGGCCCCGCGGAGAGTTATCGGGGGCGCTTCTTCCGCTCGGCGCCGGCTGTCCTCCTTCTCCTCCCTTTTCCTCAACCTCGCTCTCCTTCTCTTCCTTCCTGCAGGCAGCTTCCGCCTCGGCACGTCCGGGCCGTGTCCACCCTCCCGGCTCGCTGGCCTCCCCTCCCATCTTCACGGAAGCGGCCGGGGCCGCCCGCTGCCAGCCTGGCTCTCCGGTTGTGTAAAAAGCCGGGCTGCCCGATGCCTGTCATCCCTATCCCACGGCGGGTTCGGTCTTTCCACGGGCCCCACACGACCTGCCTGCACTCGGCCTGCGGGCCGGTCCAGACCGCCCCCCTGGTGCGCACCAAGTACAACAACTTTGACATCTACCTGAAGTCCCGCTGGATGTACGGGGTGATCCGCTTCCTGCTGTACTTCAGCTGCAGCCTGTTCACCTCCGTCCTCTGGGTGGCGCTGGCGGTCTTGTTTTGCATCCAGTACCTGGGCATCCGTTTCTTCCTCCGCTTCCAGTACAAACTCTCTATCACCCTGCTGCTGATGGGAAGGCGGCGCGTGGACTTTAGCCTGCTCAACGAGCTGCTCGTCTATGCCATCCATGTCACCATGCTGCTGGTGGGCGGGCTGGGCTGGTGCTTCATGGTCTTTGTCGATATGTAAATAAAAGCCGGGTAGGGGGAGGAGCCAGAGGCAGGGTGAGTCTTGGCCTTGGAGGGTCAGATCCCTCTCTGATCCTTCCTCCACCCTCCTCCTGCAATCTCTCTCTCTCTCTCTCTCTCTCTCTCTCTCTCTCTCTCTCTCCCTCCGCCCTCTAACACGAGTCTAGGCCAGGGGTCTCCAACCTTGGCAACTTTACGACTTGTGGAACTTCAACTCCCAGAATTCTGGGAATTGGAAGTCCGCAAAAGTGGTAAAATTGCCAAGGTTGACAACTTTGCTGGCTGAGGAACTCTGGGAGTTGAAGTCCGGACATCTTCAAGTTGACAAGGTTGAGAAACACTGTCCTAACCACTGCTGGGGAATTCTGGGAGTTGAAGTCCGGACATCTTCAAGTTGACAAGGTTGAGAAACACTGTCCTAACCACTGCTGGGGAATTCTGGGAGTTGAAGTTCCGCAAGTCGTAAAGTGGCCAAGGTTGGAGACACTAGGGCAGTGTTTCTCAACCTTGGCAACTTGAAGATGTCCGGACTTCAACTCCCAGAATTCCCCAGCCAGCGAATGCTGGCTGGGGAATTCTGGGAATTGAAGTCCGGACATCTTCAAGTTGCCAAGGTTGAGAAACACTGCACTAGGGCACTTTGCTTATGGTTAGAGAGAGAGCATGTCAACCCCCTTGTAAAAGCCATGAAGGCTGATGCTTCTCAGGAAGACTGGCACCAGATGTTGCAGCTGACTACACACACACACACACACACACACACACACACACACACACACACACACACACACACACACCCCGGGGTAACTTGCAGCTCCTGCATCGTCTTCCATTCCCTTCGGCTGTTCGGTCTACGGAAGTCATTTCTTGAGTTCTCTCATGTTGGGCCGATCGTCTCTCGTTCGTTTAAAAATCCGGAATATTTTTGTTCATCCAATGTGTTTTTAGAAATCTCTCTCCTTTCTACCCCCGCCGCCCCCCCCCCAAAAAAGCCCTAGTAATAATTTTTACTTGTTCTTTGGTGACCTTGTTTCATTTCGCAGTTGCTGGCGAGCAGCCTCTAAGTTTACCGTTCGAAGGATACATGGGTGCTGCTGGCAAGCTCATGTGTGGCCATGTACAGTAGGGGTTGTGCTGTCCTTATGTCCCCTTATGTGCACTTCAGGCTGAAGGTTTGATGTTATTTTATTCTTTCTGTCTCTTTGTCTGTGTCTCTCTCTCTCTGTCTCTCTCTGTGTCTCTGTCTCTCCCTCTCTCCCCCCCTCTCTCTCTGTGTCTCTGTCTGTCTGTCTCTGTCTCCCTCTCTCTGTCTCTCCCTCTCTCTCTGTGTGTGTGTCTCTCTCTCTGTTTCTCTGTCTGTGTCTCTGTGGCTCTGTCTCTCCCTCTCTCCCTCCCTCCCTCTCTCTCTCTCGCTCTGTCTATCTGTCTCTGTTTCTGCTTGTCTGTCTCTGTGTCTCTGTCTCTCCCTCTCTCTCTCTCTCTGTCTCTCTCCCTCTCTCTCTGTCTGTCTCTCTGTGTCTCTGTCTGTCTCTCTGTCTCTCTGTCTCCCTCTCTCTGTGTCTATTTGTCTCCCTCTCTCTGTGTCTATTTGTCTCTGTCTCTCTCTCTGTCTCTCCCTCTCTCCTCCCTCTCTCCCCCCCTCTCTCTGTGTCTCTGTCTCCCTCTCTCTCTGTCTATCTGCCTCTGCTTGTCTGTCTCTGTCTCTCTGTCTCTCTCTCTCTCTATGTCTCTGTCTCTCCCTCTCTCTCTCTCTGTCTCTCCCTCTCTGTGTGTGTGTCTCTCTCTCTCTGTTTCTCTGTCTGTCTGTGGCTCTGTCTCTCTGTCTCTGTCTCTCCCTCTCTCCCCCCCCTCTCTGTCTCTCTCTCTCTCTGTGTGTCTCTGTCTGTTTGTCTGTCTCTGTCTCCCTCTCTCTCTGTCTGTCTCTGCTTGTCTGTCTCTGTGTCTCTGTCTCTGTCTCTCTCTGTGTCTCTGTCTGTCTCTCTCCTCTCTGTCTCTCTCTCTGTCTCTCTGTCTCTATGTCTGTCTCTATGTCTCTGTCTGTCTCTCTCTGTCTGTCTCCCTCTGTCTCTGTGTCTCTGTCTCTCCCTCTCCCTCTGTCTCTGTCTCTCTCTCTCTGTCTGTCTGTCTCTGTCTCTCTGTCTCTCTCTGTGTCTCTGTCTCTCCCTCTCCCCCCATCTCTGTCTCTGTCTCCTCTCTCTCTGTCTATCTGTCTCTGTCTCTCTGTCTCTCTCTGTGTCTCTGTCTCTCTGTCTCTCTGTCTGTCTGTCTTCCCATTCATACAATGCACAGACTTTTCAAAGTTGCAATTGTTTATGCATTAAAACTGAAGGCTGCTGGAACCGGTGTAATATGGGAGAGGAATGGGCTGTGAGTTAGAATGTCCCAGGTTCAGGCCCTCTTTCTGCCCAGAATTTAATGGCTGGATTCACACAACCCCTCTTACCCTTCGACCTGGTCGGGATCGTAGCACCTGCTGCGTGTGTCAACAAACCGTACCGCGTCTTAACAACGTGCGGGAGCAACAACTGAGGTCCCATACGGGGCTGAATGACGGAGGGGAACCTTTTGAGCAAAGGCAGCCTTCACGTGGACTTTAGTAACCGACAATTCCTTGCTTTCAGCCCATTCGCAGCATCCCTCAGATGGTGGCCTGTCTACTGGAGCCATGGGGGGTCACAATGAGGACCACGTGGGGGCTGCCCTTAGGACAAGCCAATAGGCCTCCTTTGACATCCATGTTGTGGCAGGAGATCATGTTGCATATACGCAGCCTCTTGTGCATGTGAGCAGGTGCATAGGAGCCGTGGCGCTGCTGTCCAGCAGAGAACACCCTCCCCCTCAGGGGCTGGTGAGAACCCCAAAGAAATCTCTCTTTCCTTGAAAAAGTGGGGTGACAGAGGGTCTCACCCTAGAGTGGCACTTCTCAACTTCAGCAGCTTGAAGGTGTGTGGACTTCCAGAATCCCTAGCCTAGGAAATATGAATGTGTACACATTATGTACTCCCTTTTTTAACGATCCTGTAATCCCTTAATTTGGGGTAGATTCAGGGCAACTGGATGGAGCTGAGCATTTACTGGCTGGATGCCCTTCCTGACGCCTATGCGGGAGTTCACAGCAGATGCTTTTCCTTTGCGCCCAGAGACAGAAAATCTGCTGCTACCAAGGATTGAACCCCCAACCTTCCCAGTGAGAAGCAAGGGTCTTCCCCATGCCATGCACCTACCTTCCTCAAGAGAGCCGAGGTGGCGCAGTGGTTAAATGCAGCACTGCAGGCTACTTCAGCTGACTGCAGTTCTGCAGTTCGGCTGTTCAAATCTCACCGGCTCAAAGGTTGACTCAGCCTTCCATCCTTCCGAGGTGGGTAAAATGAGGACCCGGATTGTTGTTGGGGGCAATATGCTGACTCTGTAAACCGCTTAGAGAGGGCTCAAAGCCCTATGAAGCAGTATATAAGTCTAACTGCTATTGCTACTGCTATCCTCCCTTCCTCCCTGACATATACACATATGCTTCTATCCAGACACAAACCTCCAGAATTCCCCAGCCAGTATGTGTGACTTCAGTTCCCAGAATTCCCACGTGAGGACTTCAGTCCTCGTTCATTGGTCAGGCTGGCTGTGGAATTCTGGGAGTGGAAGTTCTCTCTCTTGGAAGTTCTCAAGAATGGGAAACTGCCCTGAAAAGCACGAAGGCAGAGAGTTAACTGGGATCTGGCTATCGTGCAACCTTTTTCCTCAACTCTTCCCCTGCCTCCTCTGCTCCTCGAGGGACCAAATGCAGCTTCCTCTTCCTGTCCCTGCGTTGCCCTTGAAGGGTTCCCCCCCCCACTCGCTCTCCCTCCTTCCGCTCAGCATCCTTCGCCCCAGAGCCAAGCTCACCTGCCCAGGGACGCCTCCTGCTTGGTGCGAGGCTGCTGGAGAGAGAAGGGAACTCCGCAGGGCAGCTCCACGCAGAGTTGGGCCTGGAAGGGCGCCTTCAGCCTCTGCCTGCCAAGCTGTGACATTGAGCCTCCCAGGTCTGCATCACGCAGCGCCAGCCATGCCGCTATGCAGCACCGGCAGCCCCGTCTCTGCCGGGTGCAATCACAGGTTCTGCCTGGCACGCCAGAACAAAGGCGGGCTGCGTGAGGAGCCTGCTGGCTCCCTGTTCCCACCAGGGGACGAGGGGAGGGGTCTCGAAGCTGTCCCTCTCCTGTCTTGTTCTCGAAAGTACTTGGGTGGGTGGGGGGTCCGGAGGGGAGGGGGAGGCAGGGGAGCTGAGCCGCTGCCTGGATTAGGCAGAGTGGCAGCTAAGGCCGGAGGAAGGCGGGGAGGAAGAGGAAGAAGGGCAGGGAAAACGAAGTAAATGGATAGGAAAAGGAAGATGATAGATAAGGAAGAATGGGAGGGAGAAGGGAGAGAGGGAAGGACCGCAACCTCCATTGCTAACTGGCCATTAAGTGAGTTGCATCTGAGTTTACAATGCTTTTGCTGGGGGTCATTAAGCAAATTCCAGTTTCTCCCGTTGAAGCCAGTTGCAAAATTTGCAAATGAAAGCATCCTGTGTCGTTTGGAAGCTGCCACCATCCCTAGCTTGGCATAATGGCGTTGCTGCTTAGATTCACCCCGAAGCAACCGACAGGTTCTTTATCTCGAATCCCAGCAACAATCCCAGAACCGGAAAAAAATATTTTGGCCGTGTTTCCTTCAGTCAAGCAAGAGCCATCACGGATGGGCAGGATCTCCAGGGAAAAAGCATTTGATTTCTACATCCACCCATCTCCCATTTAAGCGACTCTGGGCAGCTCACCACAAAATCAAGGTGGTTTTTGCTGTAGGTGATAATCCGTGGACACGTTTTCCCTCTCTTGATTTCCTAAAACGGCCTTGCGGCTTAATAGAGTAGTTGGAAGGGACCTTGGAGGTCTTCTAGTCCAACCCCTGGCTCAAGCCGGAAGCCCTGTACCATTCCAGACAAACCGTTGCCCAAACTCTGATGGGGCACTTACAACTTCTGGATGCAAGTCATTAAACTGATTAATCATCCTCACCGTCAGGAAAGTTCTCCTTAATTCTGGATTCTGCCTCTCTCTTTGGTTCCCATTCATTGCATTCACACGACTGCGGAATCTCCCTGTTTTTTAATACCCACAACTTTCCATTTGCAAAATAGCCAGGCGTTCTCGTTACCCAGCGACGCATGGCGGGCCGTTGTGCAGCATCTATCGGGGGTGCCAGTTTGGGACGATGCGGATCAGGAATCTGCCCACCCTTTCAAGGCTGGGGATTTTGTGAGGTCATTTGAGGGAGGAGAGGCTGGCAGCCCTTGAAAGTGGCACCGGATAGGAGTGGGTCCTTTCCTGGACTCCAGCCCACTGCAGTCACAGCAGTCTTTGCTCCCTGCTCCCTCCCCCCCTCCCCTCCTGTGCTCAGGCTGCACCATAACTCATGTTCATGCTGATAGCCAGAGTGCAGTGATATCCAAGAAGCTTTGAGCATAAGAAAGGCGGTGTGTGTGTGTGTGTGGATTGTCGTGTCCCTTCCTTCTGCACGCCTCCCACAACTGGAGCTGCAAAACCGCCCGAGCTCCAGTCCTCTGCAAAAGTGCATCTCCCGGGCTGGTTTCCCCCCCACCCCTTTAATTCCTTTAAAAAAAAAAAAAATTCTGAGCAGCGTCCAGTTCCTCCTTAAATCTCTGAGAAAGCCGGCAAAAAAGGATGACTTTTGGAAAGCTCTCGCTGGTGCAGAAGGCAGTGTTCTCTTCCTCCCCTCTTCCCATGGCTTTTGGGAGGTGGAGGGGGGTGGGGGCTCTGACCCATACAGCCCCAGGCAGGGACCTTTGCTGCTGTTTGCCAAGCGGGCAGGGCCCAGCCCCCCCTTCCCCCCCTGCAGCAGTTCTGCTGTTTGGGTGACCTTGGTGATCTCCCATCCCTGGGGGGGGGCGGGAGGGAAGCACGTGATCTGTGGGACCAAGGCGAGAGCTGGCACCGGTTCTTCCCAGGCATGTTTGTTCAGCATTTGCTGCCGTCTTGTGCCCAAGGAGGCTGGGAGAGGGTTTGTTGGGGCTGCCTGGAGCAGGGCCAGAGGTTGTGTGTGTGTGTGTGTGTGTGTGTGTGTGTGACAGCTCTCTGAGGCTCTTTGTTCCTGGCCCAGTTGAGGCTGCCCGTTCCTGGAAGCTGGACTGGATGCTTCAGCCATTATCTCCGGCAGACCCAGGGCAGGTGATGGGATTTCGTTATCAATCTGGACACCGGATCATCCTCTCCTCTCCTCCCCTCCCTCTCCAGCTTTCTGCCCCACAGGCCTATAATTTTCCACTCTTCCTCCCGGCCTTGCACTTTTTTTTTAAATAAATGTTTATCTGGATGGTTGGTTGCCAGGGGAAGCCGAGCCGGCAGTAAAACCTTGTGCTCTCTCCTTCATTCTGACTGCGGCCGAGTTAATGATGCCCGTTTTCGTTTCCTTGGCGGTTTTTATCTTCTTCCTGGGATCTCACTCAAACCTGGGGCATTTCGGGCCAGTTCTTGTTGTTGTTGTTGTTGTTTTAAAAAAAATAAGAATTTACCGTGGAGACCAGGGGTCGCCAAGCATTTTCGGGCACGGATTTTGCAAGAACGGTTCCAAAATTCTTGCTCTTTTTTTTTCAATGTTTTGGAATAATAAACCATCCCTTTGCAGTTCGGTCCTGTGGAAAAGATATTTGAGATGGAGAGGGTGTTGAAAAGAATATCACAAATCCACATGTTTGACTTCCTGGAGCAGTTCAAGGAAATAAGGAGGAACTTTCTCTTGTAAATGTGTTTTTTATTTTCCATTTTCATTTTCGTACTGTCACATATATACTGTGCATAACCGGGGCCATATAACATTAAACAATAAACACAGCCATTCCTCTTGTCAACAAACCCCCCCAAAATAAAGACCCAATGTACCTCTTCGACCCTCCATACACCCTTTCTTTCGCCCCCCTCCAACTTTCCATCTTCCCTCCATCCTTCCCCTCTATCCTACTTCCCCTCCCCCTCTACGACTCGACTCCCCTCTCCCAGTACACTCCCTCCCTTCCTTCTCACCCTCTCTCCCACCCTCTCTACCCCTCTTTCTTCTATCCCTCTACTCCTCCCTTCGGTGTATTTCTACTATCTATTAATAAATTCAGCTTATCCTATTTTTACAGTGGAATTAAAGAGCAACTGTATACAAGTGCAGTCACGTTACTTTAAAATCTAACACATACTATATATACCCCCCTACCCCCTAACACCCCACCTCCCTTCCCCCCCCCCCGACTTCCCAGAGCCCGTACACGGTATAGATTTTTAACAAACACAGTCTAAAATATATTAAAATATATTAAGAACTTTCTGACAGTGAGAGCAATCAACCCAGAAGTTGTGGGAGCTTCATCCCTGGAGGCTTTCAAGGAGAGGCTGGACTGAATGGTGTAGGGCAGTGTTTTTCAACCTTTTTTGTGCAAAGGCACACTTTTTTCATGAAAAAAATCACGAGGCACACCACCATTAGAAAATGTTAAAAAAATTTAACTCTGTGCCTATATTGACTATATATAAAGTAATTTTCCCACGGCACACCTTACACTATGTCACGGCACACTAGTGTGCCGCGGCACAGTGGTTGAAAAACACTGGTGTAGGGTCTCCTGCTTGGATGAGGTGTTGGACTAAGTGATCTACAAGGTCCCTTCCAACTCTTGTTAATCTGATCTGATCTGAACACAACCACTGTCTTCCAGTGGGCCGAGCAGATGTTCACAAATTGTACTTAAACGAGAGTTTGGGCCTTAGCAGTACCACTGAGTGACTTAAGTACAGCTTACAGATGCTGAGCTGCTTTTAATCTGCTGAGTTATTCGGGTTTTTAGGTCTTTTTAAAAAAAAGTTAAGGACTTTGTGGACTTGTCAAAGTTTGAGGAAAATGTCCAGGTGTTTGTGCTCCGTTGGTATCAACCAGGTGGAGTCCTTGGGTTTCAACTTTACAGGTAATAGAGCTTGATTTACGACCATAATAGAGAACATTGGTTGTGTAGCAATGCAGTCATTAAGTGAGGCATAAGGCTAGAAAGCAGGAGGCGTGATGAGTTCAGGTTCCCACCTTGTCCGTGAAAGCCTCTGAGCGACTTTGGCCCAATCACCAGGAGACAGTGAGTTCTAGCTCCACATGAGCCATAAAAACCCAGAGGATGACTTCTCTTTGCCCAACCCACCTCGCAGGGTGGTTTTTTTGGGGGGAAAATAGGAGAAGGAAGGTGGGTTGATACGTTTCCCGCTTTGAGTTGTTTGTAAAAATAATAAAGATGGGATACAACTAAAATAATAATAAATGAATCATCATCGTCATCATCATCACCACATGACCACACCCAAATGTATGACGCTTTTTTGCTGAGGTCATTAAGTGAGCCAACACAGTCATTTCCTGTAATGTATGTAGGATAGAGCGGTGGTTCCCAAACTTGGCCACTTTAAGACTTGTGGACTTCAACTCCCAGAATTCTCCAGCCAGCTCTGCAGAGCTGGCTGGAGAATTCTGGGAGTTGAAGTCCACAAGTCTTAAAGTGGCCAAGTTTGGGAACCACTGGGATAGAGCTCTGCTATTCGGAAAAAAAAATCAATTTTGCAGAATATCATTGACTGCAGTTAAAACAATTTAGAATACACACACCTGAATGGCTGAGGGAACTTTTCCAGCAGCCTTAAGGTTATCAAGCTAGGAAACTATTAATAAGGTCAACCTATTGGGGTGTTTTTTCCCCTCCATATCAGTGTGAACTTTGACTTGGAAATTTAATCTGGAGACAATCCAGCTGGATTTATTTCAAGAAAGAATCCAGTGAAAAGTGTAACTCTGAAGGAAGTTTACAGACTTGGCTTTCAGATATGAACGGATTTTGGGGCATTTGAATAATGCCAAATGGATGCTGGGTTCCGAAGATCGCAGAAGGTCAGGTTGGTAGGGATCTTAGCGACCACTCCCTCTTAGCACTGATGATGTTACCTA
Source organism: Thamnophis sirtalis (assembly GCF_051295495.1). Taxonomy (NCBI): domain Eukaryota; kingdom Metazoa; phylum Chordata; class Lepidosauria; order Squamata; family Natricidae; genus Thamnophis; species Thamnophis sirtalis. The sequence continues at coordinate 37,333,869 of NW_028261382.1, forward strand.
GCTGGGTAATTAAACGTCTACAAGAAGACAGCCAAGCTCAGAGAGCACCAAAGATGCCACGGATAGGAATTCGTTCTTTCCATATTTTTCCTCCATGGAGGGCTGTGTCCCACTGCTTGGGGTCATCTCCCTCCTCCCGTTTATCTCACAGCAAAGAGGGGGGCAGGCTACAAGGAGCACCCCAATTTCCCTCCAAAGCATTCTGCACACTCTTGAACAAAGGAGACCAGTGAAATCTCAGGAACCACAAAAATTGGGGTTCAGAAGGGGAGACACCTCCCTGTCTGGGTACTCAGTGTTTTGTTTTTTTTACTGAGCAGGAGAGAGGGTAGATGGAGGACCTCAAGTGTCCCTCTCCAGTTTACGTAGCCCGTGTTTCTGTTATTTGATTGGCATGGCCTCAAAAGCAGTAGGTTCCCCCATAAATGCCATTGTCAGGGTTCCAGATAACACCCAAAATTTAATGACCGCAAAAACTTGCTTCTTGCTATTATCACAGGGACCAATTTCCGAGCGCAGCACCGTTCTAATCCTGCAAACATTTTGCTCTTCCTTCCTTAAAAGCAGCTTTCTGGCTCTCCCCTCCATCTAAATATATCCAGGTTTATCCATATTCCTCTCTTTAATTTCCCTTTTCTTCGCTAGCCTTTTTTTTCTGCCGGCTTCTAATAATAGCTCCGGATGTGAAATATGGATGCCTTTTGAAATATTCCTTGTCATGTCATCCATCAGATCCGTATCTACAATCCTTCATTAAATTGGAGCGTACATTTCATCCCTTCCTTCTTGAATATTAATGTTTCTCCCGGTTGAAATGCTCGGCGGAATATTCATGAGTGGGGAAGTTGCGGAGGGAGCGCGGGGGGGGGGGGGGGGAAGAAATCAATGGCTCCGCCAGTGATGATGTCACTTGAGCACTAATCAAGGATGCTATTAAAGAGAAAAAAGAAACAGCTAATTAAATTGATCGCGGGGGGGGGAGGTGTTAATTTGCACCGAGGGGGGTCCGATTCGGCATATCTTGGGGGATTTTTCAGAATGCCAATGCATGGACAAGGGAAGGGACGCGAAACCAAAACTATCATTATGTCTTCGGGGAAGAAAAAGAATTCACAGCCAGCCTTCCACACGATTGGCCCAAAGTCATCCCTCTGGCTTTCATGCCTAAGGCAGGACTTGAACTCGCGGTCTCCTGCTTCCTTGTGGTCCGGGAGGCCAAACTGACTCTGGGGCCCCTAGTGGGCAAAGAGAAGCCCAGTCTAGGAAGCCAACCGAGCCGGGCGTAACCACGGATGAGCCCCGAGATGTGAAATGAATGTCGTTGAAACCTGGCGATGCCTCTGTGAATTTAGACCCCCCCCTTTCCTCTCAATGTAAATGTAAAAAAATCTTTCAAAACACGTTGCAGTGCCCTTTATCCCCATCCCCTGCTAAGGCAAGGTGTTAATTAAGTTTCTGGAGCCCTGAGCTGTTTTTTGATCTTTTTTTGTTGTCGGTGATTTCGTTCCGGAGATTGGAAAGTAAACCTTTTCCTTCCGTACGTTACCCGTGCTTCTCCCATCCTCTGGAGTCCATTGAAGCTCACGCCGGCTGCTTCGGGGACTCCATCCAGCCACCTCCTTCTCTGCCGTCCCCTTCTTCTTCTTCTGCCCTCCGTCTTTCCCAGCATGAGGCTCTTCTCCAGGGAGTCCTTCTTCCTTCTCATCAGGTGGCCAAAGTCTTTGAGTCTCCTCTTCAGGATCTGGCCTTCTAAAGAGCAGCCAGGGTGGATCTCCTCACGATCCATCGCGACCCCATGGACCACGTTCCTCCAGGCTTCCTGTCCTCTCCCATCCTCTGGAGTCCACTGAAGCTCACGCCGGCTGCTTCGGTGACTCCATCCAGCCACCTCCTTCTCTGCCGTCCCCTTCTTCTTCTTCTGCCCTCCATCGTTCCCAGCATTGGGCTCTTCTCCAGGGAGTCCTTCCTTCTCATCAGGTGGGCCAAAGTCTTTGAGTCTCCTCTTCAGGATCTGGCCTTCTAAAGAGCAGTCAGGGTGGATCTCCTCACGATCCAACCCCATAGATGACATTCCTCCAGGCCTTCCTGTCCTCTCCCATCCTCTGGAGTCCACTGAAGCTCACGCCGACTGCTTCGGTGACTCCATCCAGCCACCTCCTTCTCTGCCGTCCCCTTCTTCTTCTTCTGCCCTCCATTGGGCTCTTCTCCAGTGAGTCCTTCTTCCTTCTCATTAGGTGGCCAAAGTCTTTGAGTTTCCTCTTCAGGATCTGGCCTTCTAAAGAGCAGCCAGATGGATCTCCTCTAGGAATGACCGGTTGGATGGCCTTGCAGTCCAAGGGACTCAATGCAGGAGTCTTCTTCTCCAGCACCCGAGTTCAAAGGTCTCCATTCTTTGGCCCTCAGCCTTCCTTGTGGTCCAACCTTCACAGCCATCCGTTGCAACTGGGGAGACCTCAGATATCGGAAGACCACTATCATGCCTCCCCTAGTCCTTCTCTTCATTAAACTAGACCTACCCAGTTCCTGCAACCGTTCCTCGTGTGGTTTAGCTTCCTTAATCCCCTTATTGCTCTTCTCTGCCCTCTTTCCGGAGTCTAAGCAAGGCCTCCTTCACCGTCCCATTAGACCAGTGTTTCTCAAACTTGGCAACTTGAAGATGTCCGGACTTCAACTCCCAGAATTCCCCAGCCAGCATTCGCTGGCTGGGGAATTCTGAGAGTTGAAGTCCGGACATCTTCAAGTTGCCAAGGTTTGAGAAACACTGCATTAGACGTTTAACCCAAGTCGCCCAAAAAAGCAGGATCTGCATCTCGGCCGCCCGTTTAATAACCAAAATAAACCTCGTGGCATTTTTCGCTGTTGCTTGAAAAGTGCGTTGAGGCTTTGTTTCCGAGATTGGCATGCAGACCCAAACCCCCCCCCCCTTCGTGGCAGAAACAATTAGCATGTCTTGTTGCAGACTTTTGTGGCATGATAACCCCAGGACGATTAGCGCCGCACAATAACCATCAGTCTAATATTTAACTGGAGTACAGAGGCCGTAGAGCCATAAGCTGCTTCGGCTGAGCTTGGCACAGGCTGAGTAAGCGTTAGCTCTCCAGGCGCATGTTGAGGCATGCCCAGTCTTTGCCACCTGCCCTGCCCTCCACCTTTTGTCTTTGGGTTATTTATGACACACACAAAAATCACAGGTAGTTCGCTTGGTGATGGTTACAAGGACAGTTCTACGGTTACCGCAATGTCACCGAAGACCAGGTTGCAAAAAATAAACCTTGAGCCTTGATAAGCAGGTGGGAAAAAAATCTGATTCAGGGTGGGGAAAAAATCACAGTGGGGCCATCACAACCCCTGGCACAGAAATGTGGCTGACTAGGATGGAATAAAGGGGACGCGGTGGCTCAGTGGCTAAAGACACTGAGCTTGTCGCTCAGAGAGGTCGGCAGTTCGCCGGTTCGAGTCCCTAAGCGCCGCGTAACGGAGGTGAGCTCCCGTGACTTGTCCCGGCTTCTGCCAACCGAGCAGTTCGAAAGCACGTTTAAAAAAATGCAAGTAGAAAAATAGGGACCACCTTTGGTGGGAAGGGAACAGCGTTTTGTGCGTCTTCGGCGTTGAGTCATGCCGGCCACATGACCACGGAGACGTCTTCGGACAGCTCTCCGTGGCTTTGAAACGGAGATGAGCAGCGCCCCCTAGAGTCGGGAACAACCAGCACAGATGTGGAAGGGGAGCCTTTACTTAGCACACTGCAGTTTTTCCCCTTTGAACTGGGCAGCTGTGTTCTGGGAGAGGAGCCTGCTGTGCTGGGAGACGGAGTTAAACGTGTTATGGGTTTGGAGTCCTTGTGTTGCCACCAGAGACCCAAAGTCCACCCTTGATTCTAAAGCCAATTTAGCCTTGACGGTTAGTTGACAGGGAGTCAACTGGCCAAAGTGGGCTACAAGGGTGAGGACAGCGCCCGCTTCTGGAGTGGGCGCTGCTGCTAAGTGGGCAGCCTGGGATCCTTGTGCCCGCAGGGATCTTTTCCTCTTTTGCCACCTGGGAATAAGGCTCCTGTCGTGGCCCCCTCCCCAAATAGGCTCCCCTGACTCTCCATTGCATGCGGATGGGGACCCAGAAGGGGCCTGGGGGCTCCCTAGAGATGCTGGGGGGGGGATCCGTTTCACAGGGTTGCAGAATTGGGCACCTGGCCATCCTTTAGAAGCAGGAACTTTCCCACGGCTGGAAAGCCCCTTCCCTTGGGGTGGGGGTCTTTTCCCGACCCGGGTCAGTACTTGGGGGGGAGGGTGATCAGGTCCCTTCGCCAAGAGCCCCGGGGAGAGCGGCTGGCTGCATTATTTCCCCGGGTGGTGCGGCCGGGGAACACGGGCTTTGTAGTCCAGGCGCAGGGAGGGGGGGCGCCGGGCTCCGCCCCGCCTCGCCCCCCCCCCAAGGCTCGGCCGTCCCCTCCCGGCCGCGGGAATCACTTCCTGCCGCCAGCCGGGAGGAGGAAGGGACGGACCGCCGGCCGCTCCCCGGGACCGCCCGCCCGTGGCCGGTAAGCGCAGCCGCCCGCGACCCCCGCGGCAGCCCCGGGGAAGGGGCGCTGGGGACCCCCGGCCGGTCCGCTTAGGGGCGCCGGGTTGCCCTCCCCAGCTGCCTGGCCTGGCGGACCCCCAGCCACCCCCACGCCCCGCCTGGCCGGTGGGTCGGAGAGCCGGGATCCGAGGTTGGGGAGGGGTCTGCGGGGCGGCCACCGGGCACTTCCCCCCTCCCTTCCCACTCGGGGCTCTGGAGGGAGCAGCTGCTAGGAGGAGCCCCCCCCCAAGGGAAGACCCCCCCCTCTCCCCCCCCCCGCTTGGCTGGAGCGAGCTGGCAGGGGAGGGGTCTTTCTGCCCGGCTCCTCCGGGTCTGCCCCGGGTCTCAGGCTGCGGGTGGGAGGCACTGAATCCAGCGCTGCCTCTGTGCCGGCTCCCCTTCTCCCCGCAGGGAAGGAGGAAGAGGGGGGGCTGCAGGGGGGGGTCCCCCTCCACCCACCCCCCTTTTGAGAGGTTTGGGACTTTGGGGTCAACGCTGCCTTTCCATAGTTCTCCCTCCCTCCTCTTCCTCACCTGAGAAAGGATCTGAGTATATCGATCTTTTCTTTCTTTCTAATTTTTCTTTTCTTTCTTTTTCTTACCTTATCTTTGTATTCTTCCTTCCTTCCTTTCCCTCACTCTCTTTCCTTCTTCCCTTCCTCCCTCCTTCCCTCCCTCCATTTCCTCATCTGAGAAAGGATCAAAGTATAATCTACTCTTTCTTTCCTTCCTTCCTTCCTCCCTCCCTCCCTTCCTTCCTTCCTTTCTTTTTCTTTCTTTCTAACCTTTCTTTCTTTCCTTCTTCCCTCCCTCCCTCCTTCCCTCCCTCCACTTCCTCATCTGAGAAAGGATCAAAGTATAATCTACCCCTTCTTTCTTTCTTTCTTTCCTTCCTTCCTTCCTCCCTCCCTCCCTCCCTTCCTTTCTTTTTCTTTCTTTCTAACCTTTCTTTCTTTCCTTCTTCCTTCCCTCCCTCCACTTCCTCATCTGAGAAAGGATCAAAGTATAATCTACTCTTTCCTTCCTTCCTCCCTCCCTCCCTTCCTTCCTTTCTTTTTCTTTCTTTCTAACCTTTCTTTCTTTCCTTCTTCCTTCCCTCCCTCCTTCCCTCCCTCCACTTCCTCATCTGAAAAAGGCGTGACCCGTCAAAAGCGCGGACGGCAAAAGCGCGATCGACAAAATCGCGCCTTTGACGTCATCACAGCGCGACAAAAAAGATCGAAAAATTCAAATAAAAATTAATAAAAATTAAATTAAAGCAAGCCGATTCACATAAAGGTAAGGGTTAGGGTTAGGGTTAGGGTAAGGGTAAGGGTAAGGGTTCGGGTTAGCTTTAGAGCGTTAGCGTTAGCGTTAGGGTTAGGATAAGGGTTAGCGTTACGTTTTTCGTTACTTTAACGGTTAGGTTTAGGGTTAGGTTTAGGGTTAGGTTAAGAGTTAGGGTTAGGGTTAGGTTTAGGGTTAGGTTTGGGGGGGTTAGGGGAAGGTTTTAGCTTTATTTTTACATTTTTTCGATCTTTTTCGTCGCGCTGTGATGACGTCACAGCGCGCTTTTGTCGAGCGCGATTTTGTCCTACGCGCTTTTGTGGTGGAACCGAAAAAGGATCAAAGTATAATCTACCCCTTCTTTCTTTCTTTCTTTCTTTCTTTCTTTCTTTCTTTCTTTCTTTCTTTCTTTCTTTCTTTCTTTCTTTCTTTCTTTCTTTCTTTCCTTCCTTCCTTCCTTCCTTCCTTCCTTTCTTTTTCTTTCTAACCTTTCTTTCCTTCTTTCCTTTCTCCCTCCCTTCCTTTTTCTTTCTTTCTAACCTTTCTTTCTTTCCTTCTTTCCTTTCTCCCTCCCTCCCTCTTTTCCCCTACTAATGGGAATTAGATCTTGTATGCAGGTAATTGTTCTCAAGTTACAACCATTCATTTAATGACTGTCCAAAGGTAACAATAGCATGATTTATGACCATTTTTCACACTTACGACCGTTGCAGCATGGTCACATGATCCAAATTCGGGCACTTGTCAATCTACTTCATACTTAAGACGGTTGTCCCGGGGACCTTGTGATTTCCCTTTCTGCGAACCTTCCGATAAGCAAACTCAATGGGGAAGCCGGATTTACTCAACAACCATGTTACTCACTGAACAACTGCAGTGATTCATTTAGCAACCAGCAAGGAAGGTCTTAAAAATGGAGCAAAAATTCACTTATCCGCTGCCTTGCTCGGAGGCTCAGCCGTGGTTAGAAGTGGAGGGATGCGCCTCTCGAAAATAAATAAGGGGGCTTTATTAGAAATGGGGGGGATTTCTCTTCACTTCCCCCACTTCAGAGCAGGTGCTGCCAGGAATGTGGGGCTCCCTTCACCCCGATTCACCCCCCCAGCTGCAGCATAAAACCCAGGGAATCGCATTAAAGCTTTAATGCAGTGTTTCTCAACCTTGGCCACTTGAAGATGTCCGGACTTCAACTCCCAGAATTCCCCAGCCAGCGTTCGCTGGCTGGGGAATTCTGGGAGTTGAAGTCCGGACATCTTCAAGTGGCCAAGGTTGAGAAACACTGCTTTAATGGGATGTTGTAAACTCCCCCCCTTTTACTCTCCCCCTTGGCTCCACTCCACGCAAGAGCCAGAGTGTGGTGCAGTATGAGCAGTCCTCGTTTAGCAACTGCCTTGTTTAACGACCGCTTGCCGTTAACGACCGTGATGAAAACACAACCCTATGCCCATCCCCCCCTCTTTTGCAATCCCCCAAAGTCTGCAGAGCAAACGAAGCCGAAGTAAGACCACAAGTACAGTTGCAGTTCCACGTAGTGACCGAGTTGCCGAGTGTCGTCCCTAAATGAGGACTACTTTTATTTAGACCGTAAGCATGGTTACAGTTCCACTTAGCGACCAAATTCCCAATTGTCTCTAAATGAGGACAACTTGTCCTTAGGTCGTAAGCACAGTCACGGCACCACTTAGTGATGAAAGTGCTGGTCACAATTGTGGTCACTAAGTGAGGACTACTTTTAGTTAGACTGTAGATGGTTACAGTTCCACTTAGTGACCAAATTCCCGGTCCCAATTGTCTCTGAGGACAGCTTGTCCTTAGGTCGTAAGCACAGTCACGGCACCACTTAGTGACTAAATTGCCGGTCACGATTGTGGTCACTAAGTGAGGACTACTTTTAGTTAGACCGCAAGCATGGCTACGGTTCCACTTAGCGACCAAATTCCCAGTCCCAATTGTCTCTAACTGAGGACAGCTTGTCCTTAGGTCGTAAGCACAGTCACGGCACCACTTAGTGACTAAATTTCACGGTCACGATTGTGGTCACTAAGTGAGGACTACCCTACGGCTAAGTTAACTCAGAGCAGGAAAGCCAGATGTAATCAACCCCCTGGGTGAGTTTGGAACCAGTCGCTCTCCTTCGTCCCGGTCTACCTGGCAGGGTTGTTTTTTTCTGGAATGTAGGGTGGAATGTAGACCCAGCCCTTCGAGGGCCTTCAACGTTGCCTTGTGGTCTGGTGCACCATTCCAGGAGACAGGCGTGCAGAGTTTCATTTCAGGGGTAGGTCCCACGTGGCCCACCTTCTTGGGACTCCAAAGCACATGTTCCCCTCCCCGTCCTTTTTTCCCCCCCCCTCCACCCTCCAGGGCCGGCAGCCAAGAGAAATTCCCACCTGTAATGGCCCTGAGCAAGGAAGCCGTTCCCAGGTCGATGGAGTAAAAGGGCTCCCTTGATCTTAACATTTCTGCCAAATTGGTCTTGTTCTCCTCCTCCTCTGCACTTTCTTCTTGGCAGGGGCTACTAATCCTGGCGTTGGAGCAAGGCGAGGGGGCAGCCGGGCACACGGTTCCCCTTTTAAGCGCGGCCCCACCCGCCGTTCAGTGAATCCCGCTCACCGCCTAGAACTTTGGGATCACGAGTGTGATCCCTGCAACCGTCGTAAACACGGGTCGGTTGCCAAGTGCCCGGATTTCGATCCCATGATCCAAAGCCAACAATGACACGCTGCCCCCCGCTCCCCGCCCTCTGGCCAGTGTGTTCACACACTCACAAAGGAGTGTACCATTCATTCTCAATTTACTGGGTTATCGTAAATGTGAGGGGTTGGACTAGAAGACCTCTGAGGTCCCCTCCCGCTCCATTATTCCTCTTGAGCGTGCTTCCTGAACATGCTGCGGTTTCGAAACAACATTTCCCGTCCCGCGAGGGTTGCATTCTCTGGCTCTGGCAAAGGAGTCCTACGCCAAGCTGGAGTTCTCTACGTGAAGCTCCGTGCGCCAAGCGCCGAGGACAGGAGCACTTAAAAATGACGTGTCCGTTGCCCGTTGCTTCGTTAATTGGGGTGCTTCGGGAGGCCTTTGGCAGAGCCGGGCGAATGGATGCGCTGGCCCTTGTCCAGCCGTTGCCTTGTGACCTGGGTAATTGATGCTCGGGTACATGCTTTTACCTCGCTAACTGAAATATTAAAGAGATGTTGCAGTTGGATTCGGTCAACAGGACGGAATTTACGGCTCTTCCGGTCGGTGCGGGGTAGTGGGATTGATATTTCAGAGCTTGGGACCAAACCGTTTCCTCCCTTCTTCTCGGGATAAATATTCTGCACCCGGAGATGGGGAAGGGATCTCCTGCTCATTGAATGCTCATTAAAAGTTGCACGGAGGGCCCCCCCCAAAAAAATCTTTGTTTTCGAGATAATAATAACATTGGGCAGCCCCCCCACATCTGCAAGAAAACAACCGATCTCAGAGAGCACCAAGAATCCCCCTCCTCCTCTCTGCAAACCCCAGTAATCCCCAGTAGCCCTGATGGTTCCACCACAAAACCGCGTTCGACTAAAGCGTGTTCGACGAAACCGCGTAGCTGACGTCATCACAGGGCGACAACAGCACGGAGACAGAAGCACGCTGTAAACGCTAAACCTAAAATTAACCCCTAAACCTAAACCTAACCCCCCTAAACTTAATCCTAAACCTAACTCTAACTCTAAACCTAACCCTTAACCTAATCCTAACCCTTAACCTAACCCTAACCCTAACCCTTAACCGAACCCTAAACCTAACCCTAAACCTAACCCTAACCCTAAACCTAACCCTTAACCTAACCCTAAAGCTAACCCTAAACCTAACCCTTAACCGAACCCTAAACCTAACCCTAAACCTAACCCTTAACCTAACCCTAAAGCTAACCCTAAACCTAACCCTTACCTTAAGTTGAATCGGCTTGCTTTCAAAGCGCTATTTAAAGCGCCCTTCTTTCTCCGCGCTCGCTGTTGTCGCCCTGTTGATGACGTCAGCGACGCGGTTTAATCGGGCGCGGCTTAGTCGAGCGCGGTTTTGTCGTGCCACGGCCCTGATGACGTTACCTACTTGGGTAATGAAACGTCTGCAAGAAAACAACCAGTCTCAGAGAGCACCAAGAACCCCACAGTCCTCCTCCACCTCCACCTACTCCTCCTCCTCCTCCTCGCAAACCCCACTCCCCAGTAGCCCTGTTGACGTTACCCAGTTGGGTCACGAAACGCCTGCAAGAAAACCACCCAGCTCAGAGAGTACCAAGGACCCCACAGTTGTGGGGAGGACGGTGCATCACTTAAAGTCCACAATGGGTTTTGCGTTGAGTGTGTTTGTGTGTCCACTGAGAAAGTGAAGCCTAGGAGAATTTGGGGGGGGGGGGGAGGCGGCTTAATCTTTCTGTGGCTTCAGCTTTCATCCAATTCATTCACCTTAATAGTTTTAGCTTCGTTTGCATTTTGCTAACTGTGTGGGGGGCGGCTGAGGCCGGGGGGGGGGCACGAAACCGAAGGGAGCCGCCTGTCCGATGCAGAAGCGCGACGTCCTTCCCGAGGCGCCCCCCCCTCCTCCCCAGCGTTGTTTCCTTCCCACTCCGGTTTCCAAGTGCGGCGGCGTCTCTCTTGACAATCTCGCTCTGCCTTTTGGAAGCCCATCTCGCGCCCTGCCAGGTTTTTTCCAGTGATATCATTGGCAAAATATGTTCCTGCTGTAGGCAGGTTTTTTTTTTCTCTCCTTCTTTATTATCATCCTCTCACTCGGCTGATGCTCATTTAGCGGGAAGAGCCACGATCAGCCAGGAGATCTTGGCGTACCCCAAAAAAAGCCACGTTGCGAAGAAGGGCCGGCGGGGAAATCCTCAGGATAATTAAACCTCTCTCGTTTTGAGAAAACAGCCCCTTCTGTTTTTGTAAAAGGAAAGGCAGCTCCCGGTTGTTACGAAGGACCCCGGCGTGGGCTCCAGAGTGGCTATGCAGGTAGTCCTCGACTTACGACCACTTATTTAATGACCGGAGTTAACTGCGGCTCTGAAAAAAACGTGACTTTAGGGCCATTTTTCACACTTAACGGCCAGGGCAACAGCCCCCGTGGCCGGAAGCTTGGCAAATGAATCACATTTATGACGTTTGCGGTGTCCTGCGGTCATGCAATTCCTTTTGCGACCGTCAGTGTGGATTCACTTAACAACCACGTGGCTAATTTAAGGGCTGCAGGGATTCCCTTCAGCAAGGGTGGCAGGAAAAGACATAGAATGGGGCAACCGCCCGCTTAGCAACATAAATTTTGGCCTCAAATTGTGGTTGTAACTTGGGGGGAAGTATCTCTGTTTCAAACGGGAATTCTCCGATGGGGGTGGAGGAATTCTTGCAGGATTCCTGATCCACGTTTTGTAACTTGGTGTCTTCTTATCTGCTCTCCCCCCAGGTCACACTCGGTTTTCTCTGAGCATCTGGGCGATCTGCCTGGGGGATCCAGTCCACGAGGGAAGCCGAACTGCGAAAGGGAGGGGAAGGTGAAGGTAAATTTTATCTCAAAATTTAAAGCGGTTGAATGTTCCAACTCCTCACTCCATCCGATACGAAAACCTCGTCTGGGTCTCTATATAGGGAGTCCTCGGCTTATGACCCCCAATTCGGGCCAGACTTTCCATTGCTAAGCAACGGGGTTGTTAAGTGAGTTACATCCGATTTTATGAGGGTCCTGTAATTGGCATCTGTCACCTCGTTGTTAAGCAATAGCAATAGCAGTTAGACTTATATACCGCTTCCTAGGGCTTTCAGCCCTCTCTAAGTGGTTTACAGAGTCGGCACATCGCCCCCAACAACAATCCGGGTCCTCATTTCACCCACCTCGGAAGGATGGAAGGCTGAGTCAACCCTGAGCCGGTGAGATTTGAACAGCCGAACTGCAGAACTGCAGCCAGCTGAAGTAGCCTGCAGTGCTGCATTTAACCACTGCGCCACCTCGGCTCTGATTATGACCTTCCTGGCCAGCGTTGTTAAACGAATCCCTGCAGTGGTTAGTTCACCTGGTTGTTAAGTGAATCTGCCTTCCCCTTTGCAAAAGGGCATCACGTGATCCCCACCCACGCCACCTCGGCTTGGCTGAGCAGGTTACCCCTCACCCACCCGCAACTTTGCTCGTTTAAAACCCTGCTGGGAGGATCGGGTGATCCAGGGACCCTCCAGTTCTCATTAATACATGCCGGTTGTCTAAATTCTGATCATGTGGCCGTGGAGGATGCTGCGACGGTCATAAGCACGAGGACAGGTCGCAAGTCCCTTTCTTCAGTGCCCTCATAACTTTGAATGGTTGTTATGTGAATGACCACCAGTTGAGGGAGGGCTATGCATAGTATCGTGGTGACCAGGTGACCAGGTGGAGCGGGCAGCAGATTCGGAGAGTGGGGAGGTTGGGGAGGAAGCTGGGCCAGTCCTGGAGTCTGGGGAAGGCTCTGGTGAGGGCTCTGTGTCGGAGGCAGAGAGGGGGCCGAGGCCGTCTGACAGTTATCAGCTGCCTTCGGAGTCAGACATCAGTGAGGCAGAAGAACAGTTGGAGCCTGTTCCCAGTGTGCGCATGCGCAGAGTGGCCAGACGAAGGGAACAGCTAAAGAACAGGGTGTGACTTGGGAGGAAGGCCACAGGTGGGCGATGAGTGGCCCCTCCCAGAGGAAATAAAAGAGGAGTGACAGAGGAGTGGAGTTTGCAGGAGAGAATTAGTTCGCTCCATTGGTTTGTGACTCTCCGAGGCTCCTTGCCAAGTTCTGCAGATACCGGCCTGGCAGCTCTCCAAGCCAGATAAGGTCTGTGACCGTAAATCCTCCCTTGAAAGACTTTGCTGGATGCGAATGAGCAGAATTCACAGTCAATTAATAAAAGGGGTTGTTTTTTTCGGGACCGGGAGTTTGCTTCACACTCTCGGGAAGCCTCGATCACAACACGTATCTGAAGCGTCGATTTGTCTACCTACGCCTATAACTCCAGATTGCCACTGAACGAATGGTTGTAAACCGAGGACTACCTCTCTGTGTTCTGCAAAGAATTTCTCATGGTTGTCTCTCCTTCCCCCATTTATAGGAACTGTTTCTAACTGGGGGGGGGAGGGAGAGAATTGTGCCTATTTTGGCTCAGCTCCCTCCGCCCCCCCCCCCTCCACGTGGGGCTTTGCAGTGGAGGGAGCTGGGCTTTCCATTCAGATGACCATATATAGGCATTGATAATGAGATCCGTTTATTCACACCCGTCCTCTCTCTAAACAGAAAGTCAACCCAGTCCTGAGTTGATGGAAGAGCTCCCCTGTTTGGGGGAGGGGGGCGGGCAGAAGGGTTTTACTTTGGGCCCCGGAGCCGGTCTCCAGAAGGGACCGAAGGCAGAGCCAGCGGCCCTTCCCTCCGGCTCCGGGAGACTCGACCTGGGGAGCCCAGGTGCCTTTGAACGTTGCCCTGGTCTCTCTCAGGAACCAGGAATATTTCTTCCCCAGCTCTGCAAGCTAAGAATCGGGATTCTTCTGACTCCCAGCATGGAATTTATTGCATTGGAATTTATTGCATTTATATGCCGCCCTTTTCCCCCCCGAAGGGGACTCAGCATGGAAATCAGAGAACCAGGACCGGATTTGTAGGGGTTCAGAAAGGTTACAGCTAGTCCTCGACTTAACGACCACAGTTTTCGTGGCTAAGTGAAACAACCACTGTGAGGTTCCCCCCCCCTTTCTACCACCTTTCCGTTCCTAAGCGAGTCATGGTATTTTGTTAAGTTGATCGCGCGTTGTTAAGTGAATCTGGCTTCCCCATTTGACATTCTGTGTCAGAAGGTCACAAAAGTGGATCACGTCTCTCTCTCTCTCACTCACTCTCTCTCTCTCTCTCTCTCTCTCTCTCTCTCTCTCTCTTTCTCTCTCTCTCTCACACACACACACACACCGGGGATCCGGTAATGCAATCCTCATCCATACACGCCAGTTGCCAAACATCCTAATTTTGACGGCGTGATCATACGGAAGATGCAGCGGTCATAAGTGTGGAAAAATGATCCCCAGCCAGCTTTCATCTAACGCTGTTCTGGCTTCGAATGGCCACTAAACCATCGTTGTAAACCAAGGACCGCCTGTATAGGAATTCAGAAAGCCCACCCAGCATTGTTCCTAACGGGGGGGGGGGAACGACGACCCCAATCCACAACCAGTTATTTAGGGAACGTTCAAAGTCACCACTGGAAAAAAAAGGTGATTTGTGACCGGTCCTCACCCTTACGACCGTCGCACCATGCCCATGGTCGCACCGTCAAAAATTCAGACGCTCAGCACCCCTCGCCTGACAACAAGCAGAATCAATGGGAACCCTGATTCGCTTAATGAACGCACGATTCACTTAACAACGGTGGGGGAAATAGGGTCCAAAAATCGGACGCGACCCTCTTAACAGCCACCTTGCTTAGCAGTGGTCGAAAGCCGAGGACTATCTGTCCATGGGACGTCCAGGTTTCCCAGCGTCCCTAAGATTGCTTTTTTTCGGAGCTGAACCGCCGTGCGGAATTGGTTGAAGAATCCCTTCAGCAGGATGGAAAAGAGGAACGCTCGCCGTGATGACGAGGAGTCATCCCTGTGAGCAACTGGAAACAGGATCCTGAAGGATTTCTTCCCAGGCTGGTGATCTGGTTCTTGTGAGGCTGTGAGATTCGAAGGGATCGTAGATGCGAGGGAGCTAAGCGATTGTTCCTAGCGTGGAACCCAATCGATCGATCAATCAATCGGAATCGAGCTGGAAGGCACCTTGAAGGTCTTCTAGTCCAGCCCCCTGCTGAGGCAGGAGACAATTCTCGACAATTCTAGACAAATGGCTGTTTTAGAATGGAATAGAATTCTTTATTGGCCAAGTGTGAATTTGTCTTTGGTGCCGATGCTCTCAGTGGGCATAAAAATACATTTGTCACGAGTCACAAGTCATAGTCATAGGGTACAAATTAGCAATCGGGAAACAATCAATACCAATATAAGTTCTTCCACGGATTAATTGTCCTCACAGCAGGAAATTTCCCCCCGTCGTTCCAGGTTGGTTCTCTCCTTGATGAGTTTCCACCCCGTCGTTTCTCGTCCTGCCTTCTGGTGCTTTGGAAAATAGCTTGACCCCCCCTCCTCTTGAAAAAGCACCTTTGGGACAAGACTGAGAATCTCCAAAGACCCTTGCAAATTAGTCGTAAGTTGGGGAATAACCAGAACTATCGCTCACTGGTTTTGGAAAAAAAGATATTTTAAGTCTGGTAACCGTTAACACTTCTCCAACAAGCCAGAATTCAGTGTGGCTGTCATCTTAAAAAAAAAAAGGACTAGGGGAGAAGGTATAGCAGTATTCCAGTATTTGAGGGGCTGCCCCAAAGAAGAGGGAGTCAAGCTGTTCTCCAAGGCACCTGAGGGCAGGACAAGAAGCAATGGGTGGAAACTAATCAAGGACAGAAGCAACTTAGAACTAAGGAAAAATTTCCTGATAGTTAGAACAATTAATCAGTGGAACAACTTGCCTCCAGAAGTTGTGAATACTCCTACACTGGAAGTCTTTAAGAAGATGTCGGATGGCCATTTGTCTGGAACGGTATAGGGTTTCCTGCCTAGGCAAGGGGTTGGACTAGAAGACCTCCAAGGTCCCTTCCAACTCTGTTATTCTATTCTATTCTATTCTACTCTTCTATTCTATCTTCTATTCTATTTTCTCTTCTCTTCTACTCTACTCTAAGCACTTGAGGGCAGGACAAGAAGCAATGGGTGGAAACTAATCAAGGAGAGAAGCAACCTAGAACTAAGGAGGAATTCCCTGACAGTGAGAACAATGAATCAGTGGAACAGCTTCCCTCCAGAACTTGTGGGTGCTCCCATCACTGGAGGTTTTTAAGAAGAGACTGTACAGCCACTTGTCTGGAATGTTACAGGTAGAGGGTCTTGCCTGAGCAGGGGGTTGGACTAGAAGACCTCCAAGGCCCCCTCCAACTCTGTTCTTCTTCTATCTGCCTTGCAGGAGCCTGCTTTTTATGCACCTTATTAACTGGTGTGCTCCTTCTTCATCCTGAAGAGTTAAATTCTGGGTTTATGAGACACGCTGGCTGTTCTTTTGATCTCAGCAGTTTCCCCTCTGCAAAGCTGCTAGTGCGAAAAGGAGATTAAAAAGAAGCATAACAATTAAAATGTTAATGCTGCCTGCATTATCCGGCTTTTATGGCGTGTTGAGACATTTGTCTTGGGCGGCCTCTTGCCACCACTACCACGGGTTCCTGACCCTGGTGGAGACCTCCCCCCCCTGCATATTATGGGATATTATGGGGATTTTTCTGTGGGTGGGTTAAAAAGAAAATAAACTTTACATGATGAATGCCTTTTTTTTAAAAAAAATCGTTTTCACACAGTGTGAAGCTGTGAGTTGGACAGTTTGCTACAGGGGGGCAAAAACTTGCACTGCAGTAGGGGCAGAAAAAAAAAAGGTTACCCCAGCTTGGAAAGTGGGTTTTGTAGTTCTGTAAGGACTCAGGGGCTAAGGCGCCGAGCTTGTCGATCAGAAAGGTCGGCAGTTTGCCGGTTCGAATCCCTAGCGCCGCGTAACGGAGTGAGCTCCCGTTGACTCGTCCCAGCTTCTGCCAACCTAGCAGTTCGAAAGCACATTAAAAAATGCAAGTAGAAAAATAGGAACCACCTTTGGTGGGAAGGGAACAGCGCTCCGTGCGCCTTTGGCGTTGAGTCATGCCGGCCACATGACCACGGAGATGTCTTCGGACAGCACTGGCTCCTCGGCTTAGAAACGGACATGAGCAGCGCCCCCTAGAGTCGGGAACGAGTAGCACAGATGTGTCTTAGCCACTGAGCCCCCACGTCCCTATAGACCAGTGTTTCTCAACCTTGGCCCACCTGAAGATGCGTGGACTTCAACTCCCAGAATTCCCCAGCCAGCGAATGCTTCAGGTGGGCCAAGGTTGAGAAACACTGCTATAGATCAACCAATTTCCGTTGTATTTATTTTGTACAGTGACAATAAAGACTATCATTGGTAAATTACCCCAAATTCCAAAGAATAGAATCTGGTTGAATAATTGATTTGCAATCATCACAAGGAGGTGGAAGGTTAGGGGGAGGCTATAATCTCTCAACAGGTTGAGACACAGATATACCATGCAAAAACACAGTCGTAGGCATTAGCTTATCAAAGGCCTGGATGCCAAGTCAGTTCCTCTTCCTTGTTATGGTAACAGGATGACTCCTCTTCAGTCCTAAACACAGGAAAGGCTCCTTATCTTAACCCTTGAGTAAATCAGCAGGGGGGGGGGGAGGACTTCTGGCATCCATTTCAAAGCTTTTCTGGAGACCCCGGGGAGGCCTCTGTCCCCCCCCCCCCCCCCCCCCGTAAGGAATGTAGGTCCTGTCTTGGTCAAAGGCAGCAGGAGACCTGAGGTGAGAAGAAAAATTGCATCTTAAAATAAGTTATCTAGGACAGTGTTTTTCAACCTTGGCAACTTGAAGATGTCCGGACTTCAACTCCCAGAATTCTGGGAGTTGAAGTCCGGACATCTTCAAGTTGCCAAGGTTGAAAAACACTGATCTAGGACGCAACGTTGCAGGTTCGGTGCAATTCGGAAGGTGTGTTGGGTAGCCTTGTAGTACTTCCACATTGGGCCGTTTAATTCTCCATCCTTTCTCCATGCTCATTGTGTTGAAAGAAATGTCCTTTTGGGTTCGGCTCCAAGTGGGGAAAAAGACACTGGAGACATGGAGGCTGCTTGGAAAGATGGTTTATTGTTGGACAGGGCCACGTGGCTTGAGCCCTGAACAGAAAAGGGGATCACATGCTTCAATGTTGGTGGAGAAGAAGAGAAGGGCTGAGGAAGGGGCTTGCTAGGCTTTTTATACCCTGTTTAGTCCCACCTCTCCGTTTCCTGTTCCTGTGTAAGAAATGTATTCTGACTGGTTGTCAGACTCCCATGGTGCCATGCAGGGGGCTACTCTCTAGGCTGTGATGAGTTCTCAGATGCCTTGTGGTCAGTTGAGTAATATCCCTTCCCCCTACAGCTGCAGTGAGGAGAAGTCTTTATTATGTAAAGTGGGCTAGCCTGGCCATCTTAATGGCCCATTAGCTGGGGATGGGCAGGAAGCTACAGGCAACTACTCTGTCTTTTGAAACATGTTTCTTTTCACATCCAGAGAAATATTCTGCCTTTTCAATATTTCCTAGGATATTTCATTTTTCTGGGAGAGGGCTGGATGATAACTTCCCACAATTGCAACTCTTGAGGTTCTTCAACTTGTCTTTTCCTCCCTCCAGAAAAGAACGGTTGCAGGAATTAGGTATGGAGCTAATCTAGTGAAAAGAAGGACTAGGGGGTGACATGACAGCAGCGTTTCCTATACTTGAGGGGCTGCCACGAAGAAGAGGGGGGGGGCGTCAAGCTATTCTCCAAAGCACCTGAAGGCAGGGCAAGAGAAGGTGGAGACTTATCAAGGAGAGAACTAGCACTAAGAAGAAATCTCCCGGCAGGGAGAACAATCAACCAATGGAACGACTTGCCACCAGAAGTTGTGGGTGCTCCAACATCGGAGGCTTTTTAAGAAGAGGCTGGACAGCCTTTTGTCTGGAACGGTATTGATCTCCTGCTTGAGCAGAGGGCTGGACTAGAAGACCTCCAAGGCCCCTTCCAATTCTTTTATTCTGCCTGTGGTGTGAATACTTGCAAATTCTTAGAATGAGTTCTTCAAATACTTCGCATTTCTTAGAAGGACTAGAGAATTCCAGCAGGTATCTTAGTGCCAGGAGGAGGGGGGGGGCTTTTGATGCAGGCAGTTTAGGGGGAGCAGAAGCTGCCCCCATGTCTCCCTCCTTTTTTCCTTCCCCAAAGTGGCGGGGTGTGTGTGTGTGTGTGTTTCTCTTTTTTGGCATGGAGGATCTGCAGAGTCTCCTTTCTTGTTTTGGTAACAGCTGTGCCTTCTCCTCTCAGTGTGAGAAAGTATTTTCGCGTGGCTTATCCCAAATTAATGAGTGTGATGGGTGGGGGGGGGCATGGTTTCTCCCTGGGGTGCCACCTCTGCCTTGAGTCCTGGCTGAAAAGGTGCCATTAGCAGGTTCTCAGGTGTGGTAACAAAACATATCAAGAGATCTAGAAACGAAACCCCCCTCCCCGGTTGTGTGTTTTTTTCTTGATGTTCTACAAAGAAACTTGGGAGAATCTGTGTCTCCTTCCGGCTTCAGTTTCTTTCCAGGGCATTTCGCGATGGTGTAATAATCCCTTTGGATCTCTCACCCAGGTTGTGTCGTACCTAGGTAAGGTGAGAGGGGGTACATAGGTAAGTGTAAGAAGATGAAAGAGAGAATGTCGAAGCTGGAGCTTCTCTCTCCGCATCTCGGGGCTGGCTTGGAGCTTTTGCAAGATTAAATGGCTGTTTGTACATTGTGAGCGTGTGATGTACTGTGCTCCTGGCCCTTTGCTGTGAAAAGATGGTTGTGTCTCTGTGTGTGTGTGTGTGTGTGTTTTTTCTCAGCTAGAGTCAAAGGAGGGGGGGGTCGGGGAAGAGGAGGAATAGTTGAAAGGCACAAATTGTGCAAGTAAGCAGAAAAACAGCTCTTTCCTCCTCCTTGTGCAATTTTGCCGAACGGTTCTGCGCAATTATTTCTGCTGTGTTTTACACGGGGAAGAAAATGGGTTGCCTCTGAAAGAACTGGCGGGGGGGCAGTGGAACCAAGGCACGTCTCACACACACACACCACACACACACACCACACACACACACACACACACACACCACACACACACACACACACACACAAACACATGCAAGTTCACGCTGCGGTTTCCATTAATCTGTCTTGTCCCAGCCAACTACTCTATTGGAAAGGCCGCAGGGAGTCCTCGACGTACAACCGCAGCTGAGCCCAAAATTTCCCGTGGCTAAGCGAAATGTCTGCTCAGTGAGTTTTGCCTCCTTTTTTTGCAACCTTTCCTGCCACCGTCCTTAAGCGGATCGCTGCAGTTGGCTAACTTTATTTGCACGGTCGTTCAGGGAATCCTGGGTCCCCTTAAGCAGTGGTCTCCAACCTTGGCAACTTTAAGACCTGTGGACTTCAACTCCCAGAGTTCCTCAGCCAGCTTTGCTGGCTGAGGAACTCTGGGAGTTGAAGTCCACAGGTCTTAAAGTTGCCAAGGTTGGAGACCACTGCCCTTAAGGACTGAACCATGCTGATTTGCTTAGCGGCCCCGGCAAGACGGTTCGTAGGATTGGGCCCCTCCTCACGTAGCGATGGGAGTCCTGCTCCCAATCGTGCTCGTAAATTGAGGGCTACCTGTGTGCTTTTGCCACTAAGAAGTCAGAGGTGGCTCTTCCCTCCCTCACTTCCCCTTGTTCCCTTCACCTCTGCAGGCACAATCACCTCCATAATCTACCATCTGCTCACATCGCATGCCCCAACTCTTATGAGTTTGTTCCTGCTGATGAGGGCCTCAAGGGAGCCATCACCCTTGATTTGGTTTATGGCTGATTCCTCCTCTTCCTCCTCCTCCTTCTTGCAGTCCAGGCTATTTTTAGCCGTAGTCTCCAAATCCACAATTAAACCCTAGGCTCCATCAAACCTTATCAACCACCTAGGTAGGTGTTCTCCAAAGTGGGACCTTCAGAACTTCCAGAACGCTTCTCTTTCTCCACTTCTGCTCACCAGAATGGGAAAAAAACGGTGCTGAGATTCTGGAAAGAGTCCAGAGAAGCGCAATCGAGATGATTAGGCAGCTGGAGACTAAAATTTTTGCGAAGAACGGTTGCAGGAATTGGGTACGTCTAGTTTGATGAAAAGAAGGACCAGGGGAGACAGGAGAGCAGTCTTCCGATATTTGAGGGGCTGCCCCAGAGAGGAGGAAGCGGGGATCAAGCTATTCCCCAAAGCCCCCCCGAAGGCCAGACAAGGAATAATGGATGGAAACTGAACGAGGAGAGATTCAACCTGGAAATAAGGAGGGATTTTCTGACAGTGAGAGCCATCAACCGATGGAACAGAAGTTGCTTTCAGGAGTTGTGGAAGCTTCATCACTGGAGGCTTTCAAGAAGAGACTGGACTCCCATCTGTCAGAAATGGTGTGGGGGGTCTCCTGCTTGGGCTGGACTAGATGACCTACAAGGTCCCTTCCAATTCTGTTAATCTGTAAAGGTTATTTAGACTCTAGAAAGAGTGCAGAGAAGAGCAACCAGGAAGATTAAGGGACTGGAGGCCAAAACATATGAAGAACGGTTACAGGAACTGGGCATGGCTGGTCTAGGGAAGAGGAGGACCAGGGGAGACAGGATAGCAGCCTTCCAAATATTTGAGGGGCTGCCACAAAGAAGCGGGGGTCGAAACTATTCTACAGAGCACCTGAAGGCAGGAGAAGAGGTAACAGATCGAAACCTCTCCCCTGAAAGGACAATAGATGAGGAGGCCCTTTCGATTTCTTGGCTAGGGATCATGGTCGTTGGAAGTTCACCATGCTTGGAGAATGATTGGACTTCTCAAGCTAGTTCCTTTGAAGCCACAGTAGGTGGCGGTACCGAGCCAACCTTATTCTCAAAAGCCCAAGTAAGTCAGATCTGATTTTGCTTGGATGGGACACCACAAGGAGATATCTCTCTCTCTCTCTTATCTATCTATCTATCTATCTATCTATCTATCTATCTATCATCTATCTATCTATCATCTATCTATCTATCATCTATCTATCTATCATCTATCATCTATCTATCTATCTATCTATCTATCTATCTATCTATCATCTATCTATCTATCTATCTATCATCTATATCTATCTATCTATCTATCTATCTATCTATCTATCTATCTATCTATCTATCTATCTATCTATCTATCTATCTATCTCAGGGGTAGTCAACCTTTTTATACCTACTGCCCACTTTTGTATCTCTATTAGTAAAATTTTCTAAGCGCCCACCGGTTCCACAGTAATGGTGATTTATAAAGTAGGGAAGTAACTTTACTTTATAAAATTTATAGAGTTACAGCAAACCCCTCTACCGCCCACCATGAAAGCTGGAACGCCCACTAGTGGGCGGTAGGGACCAGGTTGACTACGACTACCACTGATCGATCTATCTATCTATCTATCTATCTATCTATCTATCTATCTATCTATCTATCTATCTATCTATCTATCTATCTATCTATCTATATCTATCTATATCTATCTATCATCTATATCTATCTATCATCTATATCTATCTATCTCTATCTATCTATCTAGATTGTATATGTGTGTGTGTAAATATGTGTGTGTGTGTATGTATGTTTGTATCTCTCTCTATCTCTCTATCTATCTCTCTATCTCTCTATCTATCATCTATATCTATCTATCTATCTATCTATCTATCTATCTAGATTGTATATATGTGTGTGAATATGTGTATGTATGTATGTATGTATATGTATATATCTATATCTATCTAGATTGTATATGTGTGTGTGTAAATATGTGTGTGTATGTATGTATGTATGTATCTCTCTCTCTCTCTCCCTCTCTCTCTCTCTCTCTCTATCTAGATTGTATATGTGTGTGTGAATATGTGTGTGTGTGTATGTATGTATGTATGTATGTATGTATCTATCTATCTATCTATCTATCTATCTATCTATCTATCTATCTATCTATCTATCTATCTATCTTGTATATGTGTGTGTGAATATGTGTGTGTATGTATGTATGTATGTATGTATGTATCTACATTGTATATGTGTGTGTGTAAATATGTGTGTGTGTGTATGTATGTACGTATGTATGTATGTATGTATGTATGTATCTATCTATCTATCTATTTATCTATCTATCTATCTATATCTCTCTCTATATATATCTCTCTCTATCTATCTAGATTGTATATGTGTGTGTGAATATATGTATGTATGTATGTATGTATGTATGTATATCTGTATCTATCTATCTATCTATCTATCTATCTATCTATCTATCTATCTATCTATCTATCTATCTATCTATCTATATAATATTTCACTGTGGATAATCCTTTGTTAAACGTTTCAGTTTCAGTTATCCAGAATTTGGCCTTTTGATGTTTTCCTTAGTGTATCTATTCTTATCTATCACATTCTATTTTTATTTTTGGGTTTTTTCTTTAATATTGTGAGCCATTCAGATTTGGTTTGGAGTCATGGTGGCGGGGTGTGGAAACAGAATTTAATAAATAAATGATAGTAACTAATCCCCCCCCCCACTTTTTCTCCTCCGGGCATTGCGGGGGGGGCAGGGGGGGCAAAGGGCTTTGCTTTTGTAAGATTGAGCAATTACCTTTGCTCCTTAGAAACCAGGGAAGGGTTAAAATCCCCTTTGCATATATTTCAACTGGGCTCCCTCCCCCACCGGCTGCTCCAAGGCAAACCCCCCCCCCATGTCAATTGGTTATGTAAATTTCAGGCAGGTGACATGATTATATTCCAACTTCTTCTTCGTTTAATTTGTGAGCCTCTGCAATAAAAGGTGTCTGGGAAATGAATTGCAGCCGCGCTGTTTGAAGCAATCTTGGATAAAAGCAAGCGTCCCCCCCTTCCCCCTTCGGAAGCGAGGTGCCAAAGGGAGATGTGGGGTTACAGGCTCCTTATTACTTTTAAATGGGTGCTTAAATTGAATTAAATCAGTTCATCTCGCCCTGGATCGGTTTTGTCGCTTCTCTTAGGTAACTAACGCAACTCCGGAATTTTAAGTCACAATTTTCTCGCTTTACTTGGGACGAGATGCAGATAAAACAAGTCCCGGCGGTCCTCGACTTATGACCCCAATCCCGGGGCTGAAAACGAAAAGTTGTAAGGTGAGGACTGCCTGTACACATAGTCCTCAGCTCACGGCCACCTGTTTAGCAACGGTTCCAAAGTTACAGGGGTGGTGAAAAATGCAACATGACCAGTCCTCAGAGCCCTCCCCAGAGCCTTCCCCAGACGCCAGGACTGGCCCAGGTTCCTCCCCAGCCTCCTCACTCCCTGAATCGGAAATCACAGAATCATGTCCCCCCAAAACCAAGTTCGCTTCCCTGCCTAATTGCCTGTCAGTGGCTGTCGCTGGAACTTAAAAATTTAGATTTATTCACCAATGAAGCTCCCTTTGATTAACAATGTGATTCTGCCTCCTCCTTCTTCTCCTCCTCCTTCTCCTTCTCCTTCTTCTTCTTTTCTTTTCTTCTTCTTTTCTTCTCTTCTTTTCTTCTTCTTTTCTTCTTCTTTTCTTTTCTTCTTTTCTTCTTCTTCTCTTCTTCTTCTTCTTCTTTTCTTCTTCTTCTTCTTCTTTTCTTCTTCTTCTTCTTTTCTTTTCTTCTTCTTCTTCTTCTTCTTCTTCTCCTTCTTCTCCTTCTTCTTCTTCTTCTTCTTCTTCTTCTTCCCCGTTTCACTCCTCTCCTCTCCTGGCCTATTATTTAAGATTTGTTAGATTTGCAACCCCCTCCCTCCCTTCCCTTCCAAAACCTCCCAGCCCTTGTGGATGGAGCTGACGGACACTATAAGACTGACCATTATCCTTTCATTTGAAACCTTGCCGCAGAGGGAAATCTGTGCAAATAGCCATTGTATTTAATAACTTCTCTTCCTCCTCCTCCTTCCTCTCCTCCTCCTCCTCCTCCTCCTTCTTCCTCTCCTCCTCCTCCTTTTTCTCTTTCTCCTCCTCCTCCTTTTTCTCTTTCTCCTCCTCCTCCTTTTTCTCTTTCTCCTCCTCCTCCTTTTTCTCTTTCTCCTCCCCCTCCTTCTTCCCCTTCCCCTTCTCCTCCTTTTTCTTTTTCTTCTTCTTCTTCTCCTTCTTCCGTATCCGTCATCGGACCTTGCCGATCATCTTGGCGATCCTATTTTGTCAACAGCTGCATGAAAAACCACTGCTGAGTTTTGTCCAAAGCGGTCCCTTAGATTTTGAAGCCACAAATGTTCTCCTTCTGCCTGCATCTCGTTTCCCTTCAGTCTTTCTCTGGAGGATGGAGAAGGGAAGGATGCCGTATTCCCCCCCCCCCCCCCCGTGTGTTTAATTCAGTATGTTTGAATGCAGTCCCGGGGCATTTCCTGGCATCTGCGCTTTCGGGAATGTGCCCCCCCCCAAGTCCTGCCATTAAAAAAACAAAACAAAACCCATCTCTTTCCATCTTTAGCCCCCCCTTCCCCAAAGTTCTTCACCCGTTGAATCATTGCTAAAGGAACTCTTCTCCTGTTTGTTCCTTGCATTGTTTTATGATTAACTAATCTGAAAATAGCCGATGACTAAGCAACATGCTTGTTTCTCTGAGCTGCCCCGTCTTGTAATCATTTCTTAATTTCCGGGTGGGGTGGGGGGAGTTGGGAGGAAGGGGCTCCTGGCCTCTGCCAGGGTAACGCTAAATGGGAAAAAGGAGAGGCATCTTCTCCTCCTCCTCCGCACTGGGCCGCCACGAGGGGTTTCCCGAGGGGCTTCCTCTCACCTGACAATGGGCACTTGTGGCAAAGGGGAGTGGGTGGAATCCGATGCCAAGACGGTCAGCCTTGGAAGGTTTGTTGGCTTAAAGCTTTTAGAAAAAGGAGCAGGTGGGAAAGAGAGTGAGGCCAGTCTGTGCCATTCAGGGTGGCTGGCCTGCATTTCTCTCTCTCTTTCTTTCTTTCTTTCTTTCTTTCTTTCTTTCTTTCTTTCTTTCTTTCTTTTGTCTTCTCTCTTTCTTTTCCTCCTCACCTCAGAAAGAGGGATTGAAGAAATCTTTTTCTTTCATTCTTTCTTTTTTTCCTCTTTTTTTCTTCCTCTTCTTCCTCATCTGAGAAAGAATATTCTTCCCTTCCTTTCTTTCCGTCCTTGTTTCTTTCTTTCTTTTGGCTTCCTTCTTTCTTCTCTCTTTCTTTCTTTTCCTCCTTGTCTCAGAAAAGGTATTGAAGAATTTTCTTTTTTTCATTCTTTCTTTTCTCTTTCTTTCTTTCTTTGTTTGTTGTGTCTTCTTTCTTCTTCTCTCTTTCTTTTCCTCCTTGCCTCAGAGAGATTGAAGACTTATCTTTTTCTTTCATTCTTTCTTTTTTCTTTCTTTCTTCCTCTTCTTCCTCATCTGAGAAAGAATATTCTTCCTTTCCTTCTTTCCTTCCTTCCTTCCGTCTTTCTTTCTTTCTTTCTTTCTTTCTTTCTTTCTTTCTTTCTTTCTTTCTTTCTTTTGGCTTCCTTCTTCTCTCTTTCTTCCTTTTCTTCCTTGTCTCAGAAAAGGAATTGAAGAATTTTATTTTTTTCATTCTTTCTTTTCTCTTTCTTTCTTTCTTTCTTCCTCTTCCTCTTCTTCTTCTTCTTCTTTTTCTTGTGAGAAATAATATCCTTCCTTCCTTCCTTCCTTCCTTCCTTCCTTCCTTCCTTCCTTCCTTCCTTCCTTCCCCCAAGGCCACAGATTTGCTTCTAGCCTTCTTAACCCCTTGCCTAAATACCTACAGGGGATTGAAAGCTCCCCACAAACATTACCAAATTGGCTAAAAAGGGTAAATGGAGCAATTTAGCAGGTTTTTCCCCCCACTTCACTTTACAATTTATGGCACCCATCAATGTTCTAACGTCTCCTCTGAGTTTGCGAGAAACTGTGTATGGCCTCCAGAAATAGACTTTTTAACTGAAACACTCTTAACAAGCATCTCACCATCGGCTACGTTATATAAGCAGCTGTTGCCACCAAGAATAATATCAGATTTTTTTTTAAAAAAAAAAAACCAGCCTAAAACCACCCTCCTTAAAAGGGAGAATCTCTCCTCCAGCTGAAGAGCGGAGGTTGGGTTGGCGAGGACTTGCCCCAGAAACGAGGACCACCGTGGGCAGTTGGCCAAGGCCAAGGCCATTCTCCAGATGCTGCAGGTGTGGGCAGCCTCAGCTCAACCTTACACCCTTATTTTCGAACGGCAGGTGTTTTCTCAGGTCGTGGAGAAGAGATGTGATCAGTTTTTTAAGACTTAACACAAGCCGCTTTCTTATGCCACCTCGGTGCCTTCGTAACACTCGCACGGCTGTAGGTTGCAGCTTTACAGGTAGTTCTCGACTTACGGCTGTTCATTCAGTGTGTCAGCATTTCTTCATTCAGTAATCAGGAAAGAAAACCACTGGACTCCATTTGAGTTGAAATCAAGTGTACTTTTGCTAATTATAAATGAACAGTTGCAAAGCTAAGCTGAGTCTGGTTAATTAGGCGCGAAAGCGAATAATATATTGTATAATTCATTCCCCTCCCCTTGGCACCCCCGTCCATAGTCCAACTGGCATCTCATGCACAGTCCAGTCATAATTCTCCCAAATGTCACGTGTGAGATAACTTCGAAAAGCATCACCAGGATGGAACGCTGGACCGTTGGCCTTGGCGGGAAACACTCCCCCTCCACATGCGCAGTCAGTTCAGAATCTAGAAACTTCCTCCAGCACAACAATGATTCCCCTCCCAAATACCATACCCCCCCTCCCCATTTCAATGGCAGCCGAAGCAGTAGCAAAGCGGAGGCTGACACAGTGGCCATTCAAAAGTTACAGCAGCACTGAAAAAAGTGGCTCATGGCCGCTTTTCACACTTAATGACCGTTGCAGTATCCCTTTGCTCATGTGAACAAGACTCAGCGGCTTAGCAGCTGACTCATATTTGCGACGTTTATTTACGAGTTTGGAAGCAACGCAGAATCATCCAAGATTTTGCCTTGAACAACCGGCCCAA
The DNA here is from genome assembly GCF_051295495.1 of Thamnophis sirtalis. Classification (NCBI taxonomy): domain Eukaryota; kingdom Metazoa; phylum Chordata; class Lepidosauria; order Squamata; family Natricidae; genus Thamnophis; species Thamnophis sirtalis. The sequence goes on from NW_028261382.1 coordinate 37,361,360, forward strand.
AACTTGGAGGAAACATGGAATCATCCAAGATTTTGCCTTCCCAAGGCACCTGACCCCCCACCCGAAGGGAACATGGACGTTCATGAAGGTTAACCTTGAGAAAGGATTCGGAAGAGCAGATCAACCATAGCAAGAAGGAACAAAATTGGCTGGGAGTTAACTCAGGATAAGTTGCAAGAACGACAATTCAAAAAGAGCGATTTTTCTCCAGCATCCCCACATTATCCCTCTCTGTCTTGAAGGCAGCAACAATCTCATGAGTGCTTGAAGCAGGAAGCAGATAATTCGATATCAAGGCAGCCAGTTCATAAAAAATCAAAAGTCAATTTCAAGAAAAAGATCTTCCCATTGAAAGCCAAAAAGGGGGAAACTCTTCTTTTTAAAAAAAAAAACAAAAACAAGCTATTTCTCAGAAGGGTTTTCCAGAAGTAGGCAGTCACTGACTCTGTTGCCCACAGTGAATTAGGCAAAAGAGAGATAAAAGTCAGGGTATAAATTAATATTTAATATGTTAAATCCATGAATAAATAAATTCTGCCTTGGCAGTGATTTGTCCGAGATGCCTCCAAGATGTCTGGAGCCTTGTTAGGCCTTTCCCACCCTAAACTTTAAAAAAAATAAAAATGGAAGGGAAACGGTTTGAGTACCAATTATTTGATCGTCAAAAGCAACAGAGAGAAAAAAACAACGTCTCGTTTTAAGAGAAGGGAAAAAGTACCGTTTTAAGCAGAGTCTTTGAAGGTTAATCCTCTCTAAAACTTATCCGTACATCTTGGATGATTTATTCATTCAGAATATAGAATAACAAAGAGTTAGGACCTTGGAGGTCTTCTAGTCCAACCCCAGGAAATCCTAGACCATATCAGACAAATGATTTTCCAGTCTCTTCTTAAAAACCTCCAGCATTCCCACGTTCCGGAGGAAAGCTATTCCATGTTGTTCCTCGACATATGTCCACAATTGATCCCAAAATTTATGTTGCCGAGTGAGACATTTAAGTGATCTTTGCCCCGTTTTACGACCTTTCTAGACAGTTGTTAAGTGAATCGCTGCAGTTGTTCAGTTAGTCAGGCGGTTGTTGAGCGAATCCAACTTCCCTATTAAATTTGCTTCTCAGAAAGTCGCGGGACCCCGCAACCGTCATAAATATGAGTCGCTGATCAAATGTCTGAATTTTATTCACCGTGGACCGTGGGGATGTTGCAGCGGTCATAAAGTGTGAAAAATGGTCGTAAGGCATGTTTTTCCAGTGCGGTTGGAACGGTGGATTTAGTCGTTAAGTGGAGAACTACCTGTATTTCTCCGGCTCGGCATCTTTAAGGCAGGTGGACTTCAACTCCCAGGATTCCCCAGCCGCCGACCGTGGGGGAACTCTGGGAGTTGAAGTCCTCCCATCATAGCAAAGCCGAGGTGGCACAGTGGTTAAATGCAGCACTGCAGGCTACTTCAGCTGGCTGCTAGTTCGGCAGTTCGGCGGTTCAAATCCCACCGGCTCAGGGTTGACTCAGCCTTCCATCCTTCCGAGGTGGGTGAAATGAGGACCCGGATTGTTGTTGGGGGCGATATGCTGACTCTGTAAACCGCTTAGAGAGGGCTGAAAGCCCTATGAAGCGGTATATAAGTCTGACTGCTATTGCTATCATGGAGTTGGGAGGTTGAGGAACACCACTTTAACCCCACAAGACCCCCTTCTTGTCTCTTGCAAAAGAGCTTTGGAGAAATGTGACTTTTGTGGTTCAAGAGCTCCTGCAGAGCCGCCCCCCGAAGGATTCTTGCAACACAATCGGCATTTCCCTTGCCGGCAAGTGCGCGTCCTTCTGAACAAAGCCGAAACCAGCCAGGGGGCAGGGAGGGAGGGGGGACAACGACTTCCTTTCCTTTGTCCCTGGATGCTGGTGAGGTTCATTGGCCCCGCGGGAATTCCTTTCCCCTCCAGCCACTGAAGGAAGGCAGGATGCTCTGCTCGCCGGAGGGAAATCTTTCTCTTCTGATTCCTCCGTCCGTTGGCTTTGTCAAAAATCTATATATAATATATATATATTATATATAAGTTGCACTGGATATAAGTTGCACTGGGGCCCTCACAGCAAAAGGATGCAGCTCGCAACAGAAGAGCATCAAGAGTCGCCTGCAATTACGACCTTTATTTATTTATTTATTTTTGCTGCGGTTGCTAAGCGAACCTCCACGGACTGTGTCCGTCGGCTGGGAAAGTTGCAAAACACTCCAGGTCGCGTGTTCCCAACTTGCGATCACCTGATACTGCAGTGGTTGTGAGTGCGAAGACCCAATTGTAAGTTCCTTTTTCCAGCCACGTCATAACTTCGAAACGGTTACTAAGTCAAGGACCACCTAGGCTTAGGAAATAGCGCACCGTGGGTCCCACGGTGACATTTCCCATGGTCCAAATTCCTCTGTTATCCTTTCCGCCAACACCGATCGGACGAAATATTTCTTTCTGTAATATTCTTCGTGGATCTCCAGGGTGCCTCCCGACTTATAGCAGTTCACTTAGTGACCGTTTGAAGTTGCGACGGCACCGGAAAAAAAGTGACTCAAGGACCATTTTTCACACTTGAAAACATGGCGGAATCCCCAACCGTCCCGGGGTCAAAATTCTTGACAACCGACTCGTATTTATGACGGTGGCGGTGTCCTGGGGTGGGGGATCACGTGATGCCCTTTTGCAAAAGGGAAGGCAGATTCACTTAACAACCAGGTGAACTAACCACTGCAGGGATTCGTTTAACAACGCTGGCCAGGAAGGTCATAATCAGAGCCGAGGTGGCGCAGTGGTTAAATGCAGCACTGCAGGCTACTTCAGCTGACTGTTATCTGCAGTTCGGCGGTTCAAATCTCACCGGCTCAAGGTTGACTCAGCCTTCCATCCTTCCGAGGTGGGTGAAATGAGGACCCGGATTGTTGTTGGGGGCGATAGGCTGACTCTGTAAACCGCTTAGAGAGGGCTGAAAGCCCTATGAAGCGGTATATAAGTCTGACTGCTATTGCTATCATGGAGTTGGGAGGTTGAGGAACACCACTTTAACCCCACAAGACCCCCTTCTTGTCTCTTGCAAAAGAGCTTTGGAGAAATGTGACTTTTGTGGTTCAAGAGCTCCTGCAGAGCCGCCCCCCGAAGGATTCTTGCAACACAATCGGCATTTCCCTTGCCGGCAAGTGCGCGTCCTTCTGAACAAAGCCGAAACCAGCCAGGGGGCAGGGAGGGAGGGGGGGACAACGACTTCCTTTCCTTTGTCCCTGGATGCTGGTGAGGTTCATTGGCCCCCGCGGGAATTCCTTTCCCCTCCAGCCACTGAAGGAAGGCAGGATGCTCTGCTCGCCCGGAGGGAAATCTTTCTCTTCTGATTCCTCCGTCCGTTGGCTTTGTCAAAAATCTATATATAATATATATATATTATATATAAGTTGCACTGGATATAAGTTGCACTGGGGCCCTCACAGCAAAAGGATGCAGCTCGCAACAGAAGAGCATCAAGAGTCGCCTGCAATTACGACCTTTATTTATTTATTTATTTTTGCTGCGGTTGCTAAGCGAACCTCCACGGACTGTGTCCGTCGGCTGGGAAAGTTTCCAAAACACTCCAGGTCGCGTGTTCCCAACTTGCGATCACCTGATACTGCAGTGGTTGTGAGTGCGAAGACCCAATTGTAAGTTCCTTTTTCCAGCCACGTCATAACTTCGAAACGGTTACTAAGACAAGGACCACCTAGGCTTAGCAAATAGCGCACCGTGGGTCCCACGGTGACATTTGCCGTGGTCCAAATTCCTCTGTTTTCCTTTCCGCCAACACCGATCGGACGAAATATTTCTTTCTGTAATATTCTTCGTGGATCTCCAGGTTGCCTCCCGACTTACAGCAGTTCATTTAGTGACCGTTTGAAGTTGCGACGGCACCGGGGAAAAAGTGACTCAAGGACCATTTTTCACACTTGAAAACATGGCGGAATCCCCAACCGTCACGGGGTCAAAATTCTTGACAACCGACTCGTATTTATGACGGTAGCGGTGTCCTGGGGGGAGGGAATCACGTGATGCCCTTTTGCAAAGGGGAAGGCAGATTCACTTAACAACCAGGTGAACTAACCACTGCAGAGATTCGTTTAACAACGCTGGCCAGGAAGATCATAATCAGAGCCGAGGTGGCGCAGTAGTTAAATGCAGCACTGCAGGGCTACTTCAGCTGACTGCAGTTCTGCAGTTCGGCTGTTCAAATCTCACTGGCTCAGGGTTGACTCAGCCTTCCATCCTTCCGAGGTGGGTGAAATGAGGACCCAGACTGTGGGGGCGATATGCTGACTCTGTAGACCGCTTAGAATTTTAGAATTTTAGAATTTTATTAGAATTTGTAGGCCGCCCTTTTCCCTGAGGGGACTCAGGGCGGCTCACACAAAAACTGGGAAGGGGGAATACAGACATTAGGACAAAACATGTAATAAAATAGCAAGCAACATACATTCATCATTCGGGAGGGGTAACTATCCTATCCCCAGGCCTGACGGGCGAGCCAGTTCTTCAAGGCTATGCGGAAGGCTTGGACGGTGGAGAGGGTACGAATCTCCACGGGGAGCTCGTTCCAAAGGGAGAGGGCTGAAAGCCCTATGAAGCGGTATATAAGTCTAACTGCTATTGCTATTGCTAAAATGAGGATAAGTTCACCTAAAATATGTCTGAGTTAGCAAGTTTGGTCGTAGGTCGAGGACTGCCTGTTGTTTAACGGAGCACAGCTTTTGGTGGGATTCGTGCAGATCCCTGTAATTTCCCAAATTAAATCCTGGAGGAGGATGGAGTTCCAGGAAGGGAGCTCCCCCCCCCCCCCGGTGTGGATTCATTTCCTGCGCAGGTGAGGAAGCCTCAGGAGGGAGGGAGGAAGAATCCCGCCGTCGCGAGACAAGGGGCATAAATCACGACGCCCATCTAAGAGATAAAGAACATTTGGATTTTAGGCAGAATTAGGAATGCAAGTGGGGCACCTCGTATTTCACCTCGGCTTCGACTATTTATGGCACAATATGCAAATCCAGCCGGCTATGAATATTAAAAGATGAATGAATTATGATATCTTCTCTGTCTTTAAGCAAACGGTGGGCTCAGCCCCCTTGGCTGTTTCGGAAATGCTTGTTTGTGCATTGCAATTTTTATTTTATTAATTTTTTCCCCCCCCACCTGCTGGGCTTTCCAACAAGGTGAGTAATGGACAGGCGAGTGGCAATCTTCTCTTTTGCCTCCACTAAGAAAATAGCAATAGCAATAGCAGTTAGACTTATATAGTGCTTCATAGAGCTTTCAGCCCTCTCTAAGTGGTTTACAGAGTCAGCATATCGCCCCCACAGTCTGGGTCCTCATTTCACCCACCTCGGAAGGATGGAAGGCTGAGTCAACCTTGAAGGAAGGAAGGAAGGAAGGAAGGAAGGAAGGAAGGAAGGAAGGAAAAGGATGGAGAGAGAGATAGAGGGAGAAGGAAGGAAGGAAGGAAAAGGATGGAGGGAGGGATAGAGGGAGAAGGAAGGAATAGCAATAGCAGTTAGACTTATATGCCGCTTCATAGGGCTTTCAGCCCTCTCTAAGTGGTTTACAGAGTCAGCATATCGCCCCCACAGTCTGGGTCCTCATTTCACCCACCTCGGAAGGATGGAAGGCTGAGTCAACCTTTGAGCCGGTGAGATTTGAACAGCCGAACTGCAGAACTGCAGTTAGCTGAAGTAGCCTGCAGTGCTGCACTCTAACCACTGCGCCACCTCGGCTCTTGGCGTACGTTCACAACGGGGAGCAGAATTTCCCTTGCTAAGCAATGGGGTTGTTAAGTTAGAGGGAGATTACAGTCCTTTTTGCCACGGTTGTTAAGTGAATCACGGAGTTGTTAAGAGAATACACATCCCCCCCCTTGAACTCTGCATGTTGGGAAAGTCACACGACCCTGGGACAGTGCCAATCATTTCGATCAACGTGGGGAGCACCGCAACGGGCGTTGTAAAGGACTTTTATGATTGTTGCAATGCTCCAAATTTCCAGGGGGGGGCAGAGTTGAGAGACGATGCTGCTTGGGTGCCCGGCGGAGGGTGGGGGGGGGAGAAATTTGCAGCAAGCCATGCCAAGAAACGGTTGGTGCTTGTGTCACCCCCCCCCCTCCTTAAAATGTCTTTGTAACGAGATTTCTGCTCTGCCCTAAATGCATTTTATTAGCTTATGTAATTCCCTGGGAGATATATCTGCATTAGGCAGGCAGGAGAGAGATTTTTATATAAAGATAATATACCTAAGTCAATAGCCTGGCTGGTTCCCTTTTTATTTGTGATTTTGCTGCCTTTTCAGTTCACCTCCTCTCTGGATGTGGCCTTCAAGTGAAATCTCATGACAGAAGGGAGCCTCGTATGATACCTTAACACAGTGTTTCTCAACCTTGGCAACTTGAAGATGTCTGGACTTCAACTCCCAGAATTCCCCAGCCAGCGAATGCTGGCTGGGGAATTCTGGGAGTTGAAATCCAGACATCTTCAAGTTGCCAAGGTTGAGAAACACTGCACACCTAGCACTTTCTTTGTTCTTTTTTTTTAAAGTCTTTATTTTGGTTGTATTTTAAACATATTTTACTTTGTTTGACTTGATGGGATGGAGAACATTTAAACTTCAACCCTTGCATGATTCCTGGGGAACTTTCCCTTCTAATCATCGGTTGTGTGATCCCACCACAGAGATGAGAACTCTTCCTTTATCTGGGAAGTCAAGAGACTAACACATATGAAGAACGGTTGCAGGAACTGGGCATGTCTAGTTTAATGAAAAGAAGGACCAGGGGAGACATGATAACAGTATTCCAATATCTCAGGGGCTGCCCCAAAGAAGAGGGAGTCATGCTATTCTCCAAAGCACCCGAGGGCAGAGCAAGAAGCAATGGGTGGAAACTCATCAAGGAGAGAAGCAACTTAGAACTAAGCAGAAATTTCCTGACAGTTAGAAGAATTAATCAGTGGAACAATTTGCCTCCAGAAGTTGTGAATGCTCCAACACTGGAAGTTTTTAAGAAGATGTTGGATAGCCATTTGTCTGAAGTAGTGTAGGGTTTTCTGCCTAGGCAGGGGGTTGGACTAGAAGACCTCCAAGGTCCTTTCCAACTCAGTTATTCTATTCCAGTGTTTCTCAACCTTGTCAAATTGAAGATGTCTGGACTTCAACTCCCAGAATTCCCCAGCCATGGGGAATTCTGGGAGTTGAAGTCCAGACATCTTCAAGTTGACAAGGTTGAGAAACACTGTTCTATTCTATTTGTACTTCCAGAGTTACCAATTCTGGGTAAAATCACAAAATCCCATCAACTGACAGAAGCTCAGTAGCTGCGGGCTCCTCTTGCCAACAAACTTGGTCTTTCCCTCGTCCGATTGTGCGTCTCAGAAACCACAGTACAAACATTGCTGAAGAAATCCTACAAAATTAAGGATCTGAAACCCACAATGACACATCGAAAGCGCTCAGGGAAGAATAGGACAATTCTAGGCAAAGGGGTGGCTCGAAACGACAATATGGTGGTCTACCATATTGAGAGGATCTGTGTTCTGGAAGGGTTTTCCCAGCCTGGTGCCCTCCAGATGTTGCCCAGCTAGCCAGAGGGATTCTGGGAATTTCAGTCCTTAAGACATCTTATCTAGAGCTGGAGATACATTGGTTAGAAACGGAGGCCTTATACTCTCCCAACATCTGGAGGTTGCAGAGTTCAGAGAGTGCTGTCTCTCGGAACATCTGGAAGGCAGCGGATGAGAGTCAAAGAGAAAGAGACTGAACATCTGGGCAGCCTTTGAAGCGATCTCAATGGTTGGATTTGTCTTCCGTCGCTTGAAAGAAATCGATCGGAACATCTGGTTAATTCCCTCTGCGGTGGAGGGAGTGATGTCAGGACACGTGGAAGGGTGGTGGCAGGTTTTGGCTAAAGCGGAGGGGTGGGGTGCGGGGTGGGGGGAACATCCATGGGATTGTGGGGTTCGAGCAAAGGGCCAGGGGCCCCTTCCGTTGAAATCACCTCTTGCCAAGGTTTCCCAAAACTGGAGGACCCATTGTGGTTTCCAAAACTTTCGGTTTTAAGATTTCAACCCCCAAATTCTGGAAGTTGAGAGCCACAAGTCTTCAAATGGCCAAGATTGGAGACCCCCCCACCACCACCCGGTTATATTATACCGCATGAGGACCCGGATTGTTGTTGGGGGCGATATGCTGACTCTGTAAACCGCTTAGAGAGGGCTGAAAGCCCTGTGAAGCGGTATATAAGTCTAACTGCTATTGCTATTGCTATCTTTTCCTTGGGCCGTGGGGTTGGACTAGAAGACCTCCAAGGTCCCTCCCAACTTTTTAATTCTAATTCTGCTTTCCAGAATGGGTTCCCGGGCTAGTGGAGGCGGGTGGGGGGGCAGGATTTCTGCAGGGATCTGTCCTCTGGTGGTTGAACGGAGCCCAGGGACGGACGGACGGACGGACGGACACACACACAGCAGCGCCGGCTGGCGTGTGCAGCTTCCCCACTGGGCTCTTTCATGTGGCTTTTCCTTCCCTCTCTCTTATTTCAAACCCCCCCATGCGGTTGCATCAGGAGTAGGCAGCTTCCTCGGGCTTTCTCATTCCTCTTTCTGCTGACTCACAGAGTAAGTGGCTGGAGGGAGGGAGGGAGGGAGGGGGAAGATGCCCAGGAGCCTCAGGCCGCCCTCCATCCCAAGCACCACGCAGCCGAAGCCAGGAGGAATCTCTCTCGCTCTCTCCCAGGGCTTTGTGAGTGTGTCGGTCCAGCTGCCTTTCCCCTTCGGCGGGGGGGGGGGGGGGCGTGCCTTGAAATTGGGAGGGGGTGGTCTGCAGGACTGGAGAAATGGGGAGGAGGGGTCCCCTTGCGGGAATTTGGAGGAGAGCGGGGGGGGGGGGGTCTTCCCTGTGCTTGGGAAGAAATTCGGAGCAGGTGGGATCTCCCGCTTGAGTTATTCGGCTCCACTTTTGAGGAGGGCAGGACGAAAGGTGGGAAGGGGTCTTCTCGGATGCTGCCCACCCCCTCCAACTTGATTCGGGGAATCTAGAGAGCGGAGTTTGCCTTGAAAGAAAGCCAGTAGATTTCCCCCTTAAGGGCCGGTTGTTCCCCCTTTGGAGAGTGAATAATTTGTCGAGGAGGGATCCCGTGGGAGGCGCCCAGAACATGGCTGTCCAGTGATGGTCCTCTGCCTCTCCTCGCGCCGATTTCCCCATCCCTGGAGACTTTTTATCTTTATTTTTACGGGCTTCTCCTTATGCCGTGATGTGATTCCGTTCTTTCTCCGTCTGCGCCCTCCTTTTCTCTTTCCCCTGATCCTTGAATTCGGGTGTTAGAGAGGCACCTTCCTCTGGCCTTCACCTTAGGTAGACAATTAATACAAGGTAAGCCAAATAAGATGGCATCATGAAATCCCATCCCTGCCGGCTGAGGGGTGTGATGGTTGAAATGCCACCCCGCCTGGGGGGGGGGCGCCAGGTTGGAGAAGATGGACCAAGCCCTCCTCAACTCTCCCTCCTCCTTCTAAGTCTCCAGAGGTGGAGTCATCAGTGCCCAGAATTCCCAGCAAGGGCCAGGCCAGCTGAGAAATGCCGGCGGCGTCCGTGTATCTCTGGAGGCAGCGTTCAATTTTTAGCGATGATTGTCATGTTGTCACGTCCGAAAATCTTGGGAGTCGATGTCCAGACATCTGGGGCAGGTTTCAAGTTTGAGAAGGTTTTCTCAACCTCTCAACTCTTGGAGTGGGGGAGTGAGTGGGGTGGGGGGATCACAGCACCTGTCCCCCTTATGACTCTGGGTCCCAATCGGCCCCACTTCTCAAATAAACCTCCTTTTATTTTATTGGTGAAGACCAAGCATAGGCACAGAAGCTGTTAAAACTGCAGCATTTCACAGCAGGCTGCAGAATTGTATTGCGTCTGTGTGTCCCCCCCCCTCCCCCGGGGCAGGGGGCTTTTTTCTCGTGGGACGGCCAAAGTTTTGGCGCCAGAGAGAGAGAGAGAGAGAGAGAGAGAGAGAGAGAGAGAGAGAGAGAGAATGAATTCATTTACGGAAGGAGTCTCCCCTTCACTCAAAACAAAGCTTGCTGAAGAGTTTGCATTGTGCCAAGGGGCGCATTTCTGCAGCCGGTGCCCGGGCGGGTGGCAGCATTTCCCGGCTGAACAAGGAGGGAGGACTGTCTTGGAGAAAGATGGCATTGGGACACAGGTGCCCCCTGGCGGGCACGCCGATCCCACGGCCCAAGTTAAGAGCCGAGAGGGATGCAGCTGCTGGAGAAAAGTTTCCAAAGCAAAGAAACATGAAAATAAGCTCTCCTCCCTCCCTCTGGGATTCCGAAAAAGTTCCCTTCCCTAACGGGGCAGCCTGGTTCTGTGTCTCTCAGAACCGGCCACCTGCGGCCTCTTGGGAGTTGTAGTTCCCCCTGCAAGGAATGGGGCCAGCCTGGACTTTCGAACGCCGAGCAAAACTTCGCCGTCACAACTTCCAAAAGTTAGAAGTGGGTGAGCGGTGAGGATGGTGCCCAGAAATAGATTTTAGGCCGCTTTAAGCAAAAAGAAAACGGAAAATGTTATAATAATAGTAGTAAAAAACGGGGGATGCTGAAACGGTCGTAAGTGTGGACAGTGGTTATCAGTCCCCTTTCTCGGCGCTGTTGTAACTTTGAGCACTCACTAAATGAGTGGTTGTAAGTCAAGGACGACCTGTACCGGATACCCAGATTTGTAAATTGCTTCCTGGGTGTTGGAGAGCAATTTTAGCTGAGGAGTGAACGCAGGAGGCGGCCTGTTCCTTGTTGGCTGACCATTTTTCATCTAATCCGGTCCGATTCTGCCAGCATCTTTGCCAGTCTTGGCGGCCTGAATTTAGCCAGGTGGCTTATTACTATTAGTCTTCTCATCGTCCCTATCGCCCATCTCCTCCCACTTAGGACTTAACTTTCTTCCTTCTGTCCTTACGATTTCTGTTGATAGGGATGGTTTCCTGATTGCTTATTTGTACCCTGTGACTATCATTAAGTGTTGAGCCTTATGACTCTTGACCAATGTATCTTGTCTTTTGATGTCCACTGAAAGCATCGGCACCAAAGACAAGTTCCTTGGGTGTCCAATCACACTTGGCCAATAAAGAATTCTATTCTATTCTATTCTATTCTCTGTTCTCTTCTCTTTTCTACTCTACTCTACTTTACTCTCTCTTCTCTCCTCTGCTCTCCTCTCTTCTCCTCTTCTCCTCTTCTCTGTTCTCTTTTCTGTTCTACTCTACTCTTCTCTTTTCTCTTCTCTCTTCTCTTCTCTCTTCTCTTCTTTGTTCTACGCTTCTCTACTCTTCTCTCCTCTCTTCCCTTTTCTCTTCTCTTCTCTATTCTCTTCCCTTTTCTCTTCTCTTCTCTCTTCTATTCCCTTCTCTCTTCTCTTCTCTTCTCTTCTCTCTTCTCTTCTCTTCTCTTCTCTTCTCTTCTGTGTTCTACTCTTCTCTACTCTCCTCCTCTGTTCTCTTCTCTGTTCTCTTCTCTCTTCTCTTCTCTCTTCTCTCCTCTCTTCTCCTCTTCTGTACTCTCCTCTTCTCTCTTCTCTTCTATTCCCTTCTCTCTACTCTTCTCTTCTCTGTTCTACTCTCCTCTTCTCTTCTCTCTTCTATTCCCTTCTCTCTCCTCTTCTCTCCTCTCTTCTTCTCTTCTGTACTCTCCTCTTCTCTATTCTATTCCCTTCTCTCTTCTCTTCTCTGTTCTACTCTACTCTACTCCATAATGGGATGCGATTTGTGTGTCGTCGCCCCCCCCCCGATATTGTTTGAATGGAGATGGTTGACCATCCCCAAATCCTGAAGGTCCGACTGTAGTGGAATTTCCTCCCTCTTATTATCCTTCCGCGAATCACGGAGGGACGTCCGAGCGTCTTCCGAACGTTTCTTCCTCTGGACTTCTCGCCCTCTTTCTCTGAAGATCATTTTCCTGAATTTCCACGCCGGAGAAAACTTTGCCACCCGCTATTGTGCTACCCCAAAGCGGTGTTTCTCACACTGGGCAGGATCCCTCGCAACTCTTCTTACAGGTAGTCCTCGACTTGCGACCTGTTCATTGAGCGACCGTTCAAAACAGCCCTGGTTTTCACACTTACGACGGCTGCGTCGTCTCTGTAGTCACGGGATCAAAATTTGGACGCTTGGACAGTGACTCATATTTACGACGGTTGCGAATGTCCCCCTTCCGTGACCTCCCAACAAGCAAAGTCAACGGGGGGGGAGGGGAACCCGATTCACTTAACAACCGTGTGACCATCTTAACGACTGCGGCGATTCGCTTAACCGCTTGTGGCAAGGCAGGTCGTAAAATGGGACCAAAGTCAACAGATGTCTCCCTTAGCAGCAGGAATGTTAGGTTGAATTGTGGCCATAAGCCGAGGACTGGCTGTGTTCTGCTCTGCTGTTATTCTGACCCTTCAGCCTGGTTCCTTTCCTCCGATCGTCTTTGAACCCCCAATTTTAGCTGGGAGGAGGCTTCGGCTAGGATTGGGGGGAGCGGGTTTCTGGCAAAGATGGAGAGGCCGATGATGCTCCCAGCCTCCCTGGCTTCTCCCAGTTCCCTTATGTATATTAACCCACGTAATATGGTTGTTGTAGTACTGCTACGTATCCTCCTCCTTCTCTTCCTTACCTCCCCTTTTATTGGTATTGCAATTGGTCGCCCCGTCCGCCAGATGTTCAGACTGGACATCTGGCTGCTTATCGAGTCCTTCCCAAGCGCCCGGGACAGGAAGCTGTCGGTGTTTGATAGGAGTCTCAGGGGTCTCGTCACGGGATGTAAGCCGTTTCCAGCAAGGCCGCCTTTTTGCAATTGACCGATGGGGATTTTGTGTCAATGCCCACGACAGCGTTCAAGTGGCGCTCCAGATGTTTTGCAGTGGCACCCAAGGCGCCTGTGGCTACTTCTCCTGCCCCGGCTTCCTTGTGCCACCCGTCGTTCCGTTTCTATAAGTGAAAGCCTTTGTATTTTGTCAACTTCTCCAGTTCTCTCTCTTCTCTTCTGCTGTCTCCGGGAACGGCCGTGTCTCCTCTATCCAGAACTTTCTCTTTCTCTCTCTCTCATGGACCCTTATAAAGTCCAGGGTGTTATGTGGCAGGTGCTTTAATTCTAAAGTCCCAGAGTTTCTAACTTCTTCGTCTTTCTATGATTTGAGCTCCCCCAATTCTTGTTTGCAGGCAAATGGTATTTCTCGCAGATCTTTCGCCTCTTCTTCCTCCTTCTCCTTCTCTTCCTGCTTTCCACTTCTTCCTCCTCCTCCTCCTCTTCCTCCTCCTCCTCCTCTTCTCCTTCTCCTCTTCTTCTCTTCCTCCTCCTCCTCCTTCTCCTCCTCCTTTACTTCTTCTTCTCCTCCTTCTCTTCCTGCTTTCCTCTTCCTCCTCTTCCTCCTCTTCTCCTCCTCCTCCTCTTCTTCTTCTCTTCCTCCTCCTTCTCCTTCTTCTCCTCCTTTACTTCTCCTTCTTCTCCTCCTCTTCTCCTTCTCCTTTACTTCTTCTCCTCCTCCTTCTCTTCCTGCTTTCCTCTTCCTCCTCTTCTTCTTCTTCTTCTCCTCCTCCTCTTCTTCTCTTCCTGCTTTCCTCTTCTTCCTCCTCCTCCTCTTCTCCTGCTCCTCTTCTTCTCTTCTCCTCCTTCTTCTCCTTCTCCTCCTTTACTTCTTCTCCTCCTCCTTCTCTTCCTGCTTTCCTCTTCCTCCTCTACCTCCTCTTCTTCTCCTCCTCCTCTTCTTATCTTCCTCCTCCTTCTCCTTCTTCTCCTCCTTTACTTCTCCTTCTTCTTCTCTTCTCCTTCTCCTCCTTTACTTCTTCTCCTCCTCCTCTTCTTCTCTTCCTGCTTTCCTCTTCTTCCTCCTCCTCCTCCTCTTCTCCTGCTCCTCTTCTTCTCTTCTCCTCCTTCTCCTTCTTCTCCTCCTTTACTTCTCCTTCTTCTTCTCTTCTCCTTCTCCTCCTTTACTTCTTCTCCTCCTCCTTCTCTTCCTGCTTTCCTCTTCCTCCTCTTCTTCTCCTCCTCTTATTCTCTTCCTCCTCCTCCTTCTTCTCCTCCTCCTTTACTTCTCCTCCTCCTCTTCTCCTCCTCCTCTTCTCCTCCTCCTCTTCTCCTCCTCCTCCTCCTCCTCACTGCTGCTTTGCATACACACCTCTGTGCTTCCCCAGCGGAGACGAAATCCCTCCTGTGTGTCTCGTCCCATTAGCCCAAAGGGAGCCGCTGAGTTCCGCTCGGCTCCTCTCCGTCCAGGAGGGGGTTAACCCAAAAGCTGCATCAGCACTGCAGATTGCTTGAAAGACTTGGGAGGTTCTGACACTCCGAGTGTCCTAGAGAGTGGCAGGGGGGGGGGACGGAGGGGGGGACGGAGGGGGAGCCAGGCACAGCAGCGCAGAGAGGAGGCAATTCACATGCAAAACCCACACCACAAATTCCCCTCCTTCCTCTCCCCCACCACCACCACCACTCTCCCAAAAAAGTGAAAAGGTGGAAGGAGGGGGGGGGGGAAAGGAAGCCGAAAGAAAGGAAGGAACCAGCACTCTTTGGCAGCGGTGCTCTGGTGGGGCATAGCCTGAGCACTCCATCAGCAGGGTGCAGTATATCTGCCATCTTTGTTCAGGCTGCAGTGACTCATCAAAAGTCAATCTTGAACCAAGACTTCCCTGGCATTGATTCCCCCCCCCCCAACATCCCATTTCTTCCTTTCTCTCTCTCTCTCTCTCTCTCTCTCTCTCCCCCCCCTCCCCCTTTCCCCCTGCTTCGGAATTGGCATTTGCACCGGGGACCTTATCAAAGGCTGCTATTCATTGCAGACAACCGGCTGAACCGCTCAACCACCGGCTCCAGCTGCCTGCCCAGCGACCGGCCAGCCCAGGATCTTCCTTCTCCTGCTGCCGTTAAAGAGAAATCGGACTCGGCTGATCGGGAAAAAAGGAAAACCCCCCCCCACCAACAACCCCAGAAGCTTCTCATCATCGTCCCGGCGAAGGAGGAAGGGATGCTCGGATGCCGTTTCTGTCGCTCCTCCTTCGGCCCCGTCCCCTCGGTTTAGGAGACTTTCCCCGGGAAGAGCTGAGCTCCTGTTTTCATCCCCGTGGAAAGGTAGGTACGTCCGTCCGTCCGTCCGCGGGGAAAGCAGGCAGGCGAGATATGAGGCAGAGCAGAAGTTTGCTGCACGGGGGGGGGGGCTGCGCATCGCATCGGCTGGCCCCCAGGGGTGGCTGCCCAGAACGGCCGTGTGTGTGTGTGTGTGTGTGTGTGTGTGTGTAGATGCCAGGCTGTGCCCCCCCCCCCACTCCCAGGGATGCAGCTATTTGTTTAAAAAGCTCCTTTCTTTTTCCCTGGGTCTTAATTCCAGCCCTCCCCTTGGGAAAAGCGCCTCTTTCCTGGCTGGGACGACGCCCCCAGAGTTGAAAGGTGATTTGGGGGGGGGTCTATAGGTGGGTGGGCTTGGGGGTTTAGATGGTGGGAGGGTGGGGTGGGGGGAATTGTGGCAGCTCCTGTGTAATCCCATTAGAAGCACCTGCTGGGGGGGGGGGAAAGGAAGGACCGAAAGCCGCCTTCCAAAGTCAAGTTCTCGGAGTAGCTGAAGGTCCCCGCGTCCTCCCTCTGCGTCTGCTTTTTGCTGCATGCGGGCGGGAAGCGTCCCTCGTCACATCCTTAAAACACCTCCGTTGTGTGGATGCCAAGCAGAGAGCCGGACAGGTACCCCCAGAAGGCCCCTCCGTCCCTCTCCTGTCCATCCCCCGTGCCTTGGGCTCCAAGGTCCAGTGACGAAGAGGCTCCTCCTTGGAGGAGAAAAGTTTTGGCCAAAGGTTCAAGATCACAAGAACTGATGGGGTCCCGGGATGACCCTCTGAGGCTACTCTTAACAGAACAACAGAGTTGGTAGGGACAGTAGAGGTCTTCTAGTCCAATCCCCGCTGAAGCAGGGAGACTCTGTACCAGTGTTTCTCAACCTTGGCAACTTGAAGATGTCCGGACTTCAACTCCCAGAATTCCCCAGCCAGCAAATGCTGGCTGGGGAATTCTGGGAGTTGAAGTCCGGACATCTTCAAGTTGCCAAGGTTGAGAAATACTGCTCTACGCTATTCTAGACCTGAAAGTCCGCCCACTGCCAGGAGTTCGATCCTGACCGGATCGAGGCTGACTCGACCTTCCATCCTTCCCGAGGTTGGTCAAAGATCGATTTGAGGGCAAGAGGCCGGCTCCGACAACCGCTTAGAGAGGGCTGTGAAAGCGCTAAACAAATCTAAGGGCCGTTGCTATCTGGATGTCAATCACCTGATCGTGGAGATCATCCTAAGGGTGGAAAACGGCCCTAAGTCACAAACTGTTGCAAGCGGAGGATTGCCTGCGTTCAATTCAACCAAGCGTTTCCCTCCTTCCCTCCCTCTTCTCCTCCCTCCCCCCCCCAGAAGATGCGCTTTCTGTTGGATGCTGTCGCCGCGCTGAATGCGTAAGGACGGGCCGAGACATGTCCCAGATGCTGCACATCGAGATCCCCAATTTCGGGAACACCGTGCTGGGCTCCCTGAACGAGCAGCGGCTTCTGGGCCTCTACTGCGATGTCTCCATCGTGGTCAAGGGCCAGGCCTTCAAGGCCCACCGGGCGGTGCTGGCCGCCAGCAGCCTCTACTTCCGGGACCTCTTTAGTGGGAACAGCAAAAGCGCCTTCGAGCTGCCCAGCTCGGTGCCGGCTACGTGCTTCCAGCAGATCCTCTCCTTTTGCTACACGGGGAAGCTGACCATGGCGGCCAGCGAGCAGCTGGTAGTGATGTACACGGCGGGCTTCCTGCAGATCCAGCACATTGTGGAGAAAGGGACGGATTTGATGTTCAAAGTCAGCTCCCCGCACTGTGACTCTCAAACGGCCATGACCGAAGAGGCTGGCGGCTCGGAGCCCCAGAGCCCCTGCAACCCCGTGCAGATGCCCTCCATGCCTTACGTCATGTCCCCTTCGCTGCCCATCCCGCTCCTCACCCGGGTCAAGCACGAGAACCTGGAGCAGCAGGCGCCGCTGCCGGCCAAGCGGGCCTTGGAGGGGGGCCTGCGCGACGCGGCGGCGGGGGGAGGATCCTCCAGCACCACGGCGGTGAAGCTGTCCCGCGTCTCCTACTACGGGGTGCCCAGCCTCGGCCCGCTCATCTCCAGCATCCCGCAGGCGCCGTACGCCCAGGGGGAGCGGACGAGTCCCGGGGCCAGTAGCATCCCAACCACGGACAGCCCCACGTCGTACCACAACGAAGAGGATGAGGAAGATGACGAAGCCTACGACACCATGGCGGAAGAGCAATACGGGCAGATGTACATCAAGTCCACGGGGGGCTACGCAGGTAACCCTCTCCTCTTTCCCTTCCCCCTTGTTACTAACAGAATAACAGAGTCGGGAGGGACCTTGGAGGTCTCCTAGTCCAACCCCCTGCTCAGGCAGGAGACAGTGTACCATTTGAGACCTTCTTCTTCTTGGAAACCTCCAGTGATGGAGATTCCACAACTTCTGGAGGCAACTTCTGTTCCAGTGGTTGGTTGTTATAATTGTCAGGAAATCCCTCCTCAGTTCTAGCTTGCTTCTCTCCTTGGTTAGTTTCCACCCGTTGCTTCTTGCTTTGGAGAACAGGCGGACCCCCTTCTTCTTGGGGGGGTCTGCCTGTTGGGGGGAGATGGATTTGGAGTTTTTGATGATCATTGTCCAATCTCGGTGGTGGTGGTGGTGGTTCTCCTCCTCTTTCTCCTCCTCCTTTTCTTCTTCTTCTTCTTCTTCTTCTTCTCCTCCTCCTCCTCCTCCTCCTCCTCCTTCTTTCCTTCTTCTCTTTTTCTTTCTTCTTTTCTTCCTCCTTTTCTTTCTTCTTCTCCTCCTCCTTTTCTTTCTTTCCTCCTTTTCTTTCTTTTCTTCTTCTCCTCCTCCTCTTCTCCTTTCTTCACCTCCTTTTCTTTCCTCCTCCTCCTCCTCCTCCTTCTTATCCTCCTCCTTCTCCTCCTTTTCTTTCTTTCTTTTCTTCTTCTCCTCCTTTTCTTTCTTTCCTTCTCCTTTTCTTTCTTTCCTTCTCCTCCTTTTCTTTCTTTCTTTTCTTCTCCTCCTCCTCTTCCTCCTCCTTCTTTCTTCTCCTTTTCTTTCCTTCTTCTTCTTCTTCTTCTCCTCCTCCTCCTCCTTTTCTTTCTTTCTTTTCTTCTCCTCCTCCTCTTCCTCCTCCTTCTTTCTTCTCCTTTTCTTTCCTTCTTCTTCTTCTTCTCCTCCTCCTCCTCCTTTTCTTTCTTTCTTTTCTTCTTCTCCTCCTCTTCCTCCTTCCTTCTCCTCCTCCTTTTCTTTCCTCCCCCCCCTCCTCCTCCTCCTGCTCCTTCCCCCTTTTAAGAGTGAGGTACAGATTCCTCAACCCCAATATAGTTTATAAACAGTCATGACAGCTGAGTCTTCCTAGAGTGAAATGTCTTTGGATTCAGCTCAGCCTCTTGTGATTGCGGGGAGTCCTCGAGTTACAACCGGAATCGGTCCTAGGTCAGTTTTTTCGGTGCCATTGTTTAGGTGTTTAGGTGTTTATTATAATTTATAGGCCGCCCTTTTCCCTGAGGGGACTCAGGGCGGCTTACAAAACACGGGAAAGGGGGTACAAGACTTTGTGTACCCCCTTTGTGACTTTGAATGGTCGCTAAACGAATGGTTGTAAGTCGAGGATCCCCTGCACGGAGTTTCTCCCTCTTTTCGTTCTTCTTGCAACCCGCCAGTAGTGAGACATTCGGTTGAGACCTTCCGCTGTGGCTCCTGGGACAGTCCACGCTCTATAATGAAGCCTCAGAAAAAGGTCTTCTAGAGCTTAGATATAGATATATAATAATGAGCGAAAGGGGCTCCAGAAATAGATACCCACTCGTGGAATTTCCTAACTGCAGGAAAGAGCCGGGTCTGATTGGGGTCTCTGGGTTTGTCTTCCCAATTGATGAGGGTCTTGGGCTATTTTAGGAGGGAGAAGCTGAAGGCCTCTCCTTCCCAAGTTGGTCGTTCCCACGAGAAGCCCCTTCGGTGGGGAAACGACACTGCCCAATAATCACAGATCCACATTGGTTTAGTGCTTAAGGCACCAGGCTAGAAAGCCAGAGGTGGTGAGTTCTAGTCCTGCTTTAGGCAGAAAAGCCGGCTGGGTGACTTTATTATTTTATTTTATTTATTAGACTTATATACCGCTTCATAGGGCCTTCAGCCCTCTCTAAGTGGTTTACAGAGTCAGCACATTGCCCCCACAGTCTGGGTCCTCATTTCACCCACCTCGGAAGGATGGAAGGCTGAGTCAACCTTGAGCGGGTGAGATTTGAACCACCGAACTGCAGAACTGCAGTCAGCTGAAGTGGCCTGCAGTACTGCAGATGGGGAGTTCTAGTCCCACCTTCTTCATGAAAGCTGGCTGGGTGACTGGGCCAATCACCAGGAGATGGGGAGTTCTAGTCCTGCCTTAGGTGTGAACGCCGGCTGGGTGACTTCAGATTAGTCACTAGTAGATGGGGAGTTCTAGTCCCACCTTCTCCATGAAAGTCGGCTGGGTGATTTTGGGCCAATCACCAGGAGATGGGGAGTTCTAGTCCTGCCTTAGGCGCAAAAGCTGGCTGGGTGACGTCAGGTTAGTCACCAGGAGACGGGGAGTTCTAGTCCCACCTTCTCCATGAAAGTCGGCTGGGTGACTGGGCCAATCACCAGGAGATGGGGAGTTCTAGTCCTGCCTTAGGCGCGAAAGCCGGCTGGGTGACTTCAGGTTAGTCACCAGGAGACGGGGAGTTCTAGTCCCACTTTCTTCATGAAAGGAGGTGGGACTAGAACTCTCGATTCCTGAGTGTGAATCGAACTCCCGTTTCCTGAGTGTGACTCCTCCTCTTCCTCCTTTCCAAGGGCCTCCAGAGAAGACGGAGCAAATCCCCGTGGAGAGCCGGTCCTGCGTCCTCATCCGGCGCGATCTGGTAGCTCTCCCGGCCAGCCTGATCAGCCAGATTGGTTACCGCTGCCACCCGAAGCTCTACTCGGAAGGCGATCCTGGAGAAAAACTTGAATTGGTTGCAGGTATTTATGAGCAGGGCCCACGCCTGGGCGCAAAACGAGCCCCCCCACCCCCTTTATGCCAGGAGCCCCGTAAGCATTAAAAGGATATCATCATCCTCAGTAACGGCAGATAAAAGCCTCAAACTCACAACGGGTGGGAAATCCGGGAAATTACAAGCGAGCGTACGATCTCGGTGTTGCAGTCCAATCTTAGATGTAGGAATCGACTGGAGGGAAGCAATGGCTTTTACGTCAAGTTTATTATTGTTACTATTATTATTGTTATCTCTTTTATTCATAAACATGAAACTCAAGCCAAATGAACATTCAGAAATGCGTCACAAATACCATTGGCCGGTGCTGATGGTTGATACGGGTTGCTGCCAGCATCCTAGATATCAACTTATTATTATTTCTTTTATCCATTAAGCATGGAACTCAGGCAAGTGAACATTTAAAGATGGGTCACAAATCCCATTGACTGGTGCTGATGGTTGATACGGGTTGCTGCGAGCATTCTAGGTATCAACCAAGTATTATTATTATTTCTTTTATCCATTAAGCATGGAACTCAGGCAAGTGGACATTTAAAGATGGGTCACAAATCCCATTGACTGGTGCTGATGGTTGATACGGGTTGCTGCCAGCGTCCTGGGTATCAACCAAGTATTATTATTATTTCTTTTATCCATTAAGCATGAAACTCAGTCAAGTGGACATTTAAAGATGGGTCACAAATCCCATTGACTGGTTCTAATGGTTGATACGGGTTGCTGCAAGCATTCTAGGTATCAACCAAGTATTATTATTATTTCTTTTATTCATTAAGCATGAAACTCAGGCAAGTGGACATTTAAAGATGGGTCACAAATACCATAGGCCAGTGCTGATGGTTGATGCGGGTTGCTGCCCAACATCCTGGGTACCAACCAAGAACCTTCTTAAAATATACGATGTTCCGAGTAGCTTTTTGCAGTTCCGCTGGTGTTATTGGAAGAAGCTGCAAATCCTTGATGTGTTTTGTAAAATTCTTGGACAGGGTACCAAGTGCCCCGATGACCTTGGGTATCACTGTTACATGCTTCATCCATAATCGGGTAGTTTTATTTTATTATTATTATTATTAATCGCACAGTCAGCTCAGAGGAGATTTGGAATTTCTCCCCACTAACTGAGTCCTGGGGTTAACCCTAACTTTGCTAAACAGAAGTGAAGAAGTTGACTACCTGTATTCACCTACAGGTAACCCTCAATTTACGACCATAATGGGGGGAGTAAAAGTTCCGTTTCTAAGCAAGGCGGCTGTGGCGTGACTCTCGCGTGGCGTCATCCTTTGCCACCGCCGCTAAGCAAATCACTGAACTTGTTACGTGAATCACACGGCTGTTAAATGAATCGGGCTTCCCCCATTGACTTGTCTTGTCGGAGGCCAGCGGTGTGTGTGTCCGTCCTGGGGCGGGGGGGGGGGGTTCTACAACTGTTGTAACTACACAACAGTTGCCAAGCATCTGGATTTGAATCGGGGAGGCCGCAGCAGTGACAGTGTGATGACTGACAGTGTCAAATTTTTCCCCCCACTGTTGTAATTTCAGGGGCCACTAAAAATCTCATTCATAAAATAATAAAGTGAAAGATTCGGATTCGAACCCCAAACCCACCCCTTCTTTTCTCTGCTTTTAAATTCCGTGCGTGGCCTTTGGAGGCCGATGTTTCATCTTCAGGGGCCTGGAAGAAGGAGCTTCCCTCAGTCCTACTATCAAACGGCGTAATTGCTCTGCTGGGAATTATTGATTTTTCTCCCTTTAAAAAAGCCTCTAATTGAATTCCTTCACGGTGCTCAGCCTCTCTCCCTTCCTCCTCCTCCTCCTCCTCCTTTTCTTCTCCCCCCCCCCCACCTCCAGGTTCTGGGGTTTACATCACCCGAGGGCAGCTCATGAATTGTCACCTCTGTGCAGGTGTGAAGCACAAAGTCCTCCTGCGACGCCTCCTGGCCACCTTCTTCGACAGGTAGGGTGGCCGCCTCCCCCCCCCGCCCTCCTCTTCTTCGCCTTTAGACCGGGTTAAAAAAAATAAAATGCTTTCCTACCAGTCAGGAAAAGGAAGTTCAGAGCCTTTGTGGGAATCAGAGCAGAGCACAGAAGAAACACTTGGAAAAAACAAGGAATGTTTTAAATTGTTTATTTCTAGGTATTCCTTTTTTATCCCGGCATCATAGCTCAAGGCAGTGAACACATTTCAACACGCCTTCTCCTCCTATTTTCCCCCATAACAACCCTGTGAGGTGGGCTGGGCTGAGAGAGAGAGGGGGGGGGAGGGACTGGCCCAAGTCACCCAGCTGGCTTTCACGCCTTAGGCAGGACTAGAACTCCCCGTCTCCTGGTGATTGGCCCAAAATCACCCAACCAGCTTTCATGCCTAGAGGACTAGAACTCCCCGTCTCCTGGTGATTGGCCCAAAATTGCCCAACCGGCTTTTACCCCTTAGGCAGGACTAGAACTCCCCGTCTCCTGGTGATTGGCCCAGAGTCACCCAACCGACTTTCACTCCTTAGGCAGGACTAGAACTCACCATCTCCTGGTGATTGGCCCAAAGTCACCCAACCAGCTTTCATGCCTAGAGGACTAGAACTCACCGTCTCCTGGTGATTGGCCCAAAATTGCCCAACCAGCTTTCATGCCTAGAGGACTAGAACTCCCCATCTCCTGGTGATTGGCCCAAAATTGCCCAACCAGCTTTTACCCCTTAGGCAGGACTAGAACTCCCCATCTCCTGGTGATTGGGCCCAGAGTCACTTAGCTGACTTTCATGGCTAAGACAGGACTGCATTGGGTCCAAGTTTAAACTGGGTTAGGGTCGATTAGGATCTGCCTGAAGCTTCCCGGCTCTCTTGCCCAGCGGTGGGAGATAATGGCTTGTTGGAGGCTTTGTTCCGAGGTCCGAGAGGTGGACTTGCAGCTCCCAGAATTCCCCACCCAACGAGGCTACGTTATAAATTGAGGTCTAGCTGTAAGGAGGCATATTTTCCTGAGGTTTTTTTCCCCCTCTGCTCCTTCTGGAAACAGGAACACTTTGGCCAACAGCTGTGGAACTGGAATTCGCTCTTCCACCAGTGACCCCAGCCGGAAACCGCTGGAGAGCCGAGTGCTCAATGCTGTGAAATGTGAGTAGGAGGAGGACACGAATGGCCCTCCGGGCGAAGCTAGGAGGGAGCAGGGAGCTAATGATAGAGGGAGGGAGGGATACTGTAGATCATGTAGAGATAGACAGACAGACAGACAGTGTTGTGGCCCGCCAGCATCCAGTGGCCAGCTGGTAGCAGAGGTTCGGACAGTGAGGAGGTTGGGGAGGAAGATGGGCCAGTCCTGGAGTCTGGGGAAGGCTCTGAGGAGGGCTCTGTGTCGGAGGCAGAGAGGGGGCCAGGGATGTATGACAGTTGTCAGCTGCCGAGAGAGAGCCGAGGTGGCGCAGTGGTTAAATGCAGCACTGCAGGCTACTTCAGCTGACTGCAGTTCTGCAGTTCGGCTGTTCAAATCTCACCAGCTCAGGGTTGACTCAGCCTTCCATCCTTCCGAGGAGGGTCAAATGAGGACCCAGACTGTGGGGGCGATATGCTGACTCTGTAAACCGCTTAGAGAGGGCTGAAAGCCCCATGAAGCGGTATATAAGTCTAACTGCTATTGCTATTGCCTTCCGAGTCAGACATCAGTGAGGCAGAAGAACAGCTGGAGACTGTTCCCAGTGTGCGCGTGCGCAGAGTGGCCAGACGAAGGGAGGAGCTAAGGAACAAGGGTCGACTCGGGAGTAGGGCCACAGGTGGAGGGTGAATGCATAGATAGATGATAGGTACTAGAGATGATAGCGAGATAGATATAGATTAGATGGATGGATGGATGACAGGTAGACGGACAGGGAGACTTTTCAGAACAGATTCTGCAGCTCTCCCCCCTCCCGTGACTCGTCTAGACCAGTGTTTCTCAACCTTGGTAACTTGAAGATGTCCGGACTTCAACTCCCAGAATTCCCCAGCCAGCGAATGCTGGCTGGGGAATTCTGGGAGTTGAAGTCCGGACATCTTCAAGTTACCAAGGTTGAGAAACACTGGTCTAGACAACTGGAACTCTCCTCAAAGCTCTCTCATGCCCTTCATTCCTTGAGCCTCGCTTACCGCAGAGGGAAGCCTCCCCTGGCCGTACCTGCCCAGCCCGCCCCGTGAGCCCCCCCCCATCCCCTCGCAGCCTCTTCCCTCCCTCGGCTGAACCCTCTCCCCTTCCCCCCCACCTGTCTTTGCAGTGTATTGTCAGAATTTTGCCCCCAGTTTCAAGGAGAGCGAGATGAACGTCATCGCGGCCGACATGTGCACGAACGCCCGCCGGGTGCGGAAGCGGTGGCTGCCCAAGATTAAGTCCATGCTGCCCGAGGGGATGGAGATGTACCGCTCCGTCATGGGCTCCACCACCGCCAACGTCCTCCTGGACCCCGAATTCCAGCCGTCCAGCGCGCAGATGTTTGAGCAGCGGATCTATGCAGAGAGGAGAGGGGATTCCGGGACGATTGTGGCCCTCAGAACTAACACCGTCACGGTCGACCGGAGCAACGGGACCGGCCCTTTGTTTGAGCCGAGCGAGGAGGGCGAAGGGGCCGGCTCGGTCATCCAGGAGTCGGCTGGCCCAGAAGCCATGGCTTCCGATACCCAAAGCACCTCACAGCCCTTCGAGGAAGGATCGGGGTCCCCCGGGCGGCCGGAAACTCCCGCGGGGCGGCCGGAGGCGGCCTACGGGGCCCCCTTATGAACTAGACCGCCGAGGGTGGAGTCTACCGCCCTCTGGAAGGATCTGTAACCCTAAAGCTGCTTGCATGTTCTTATTAATTACCAGAAGCAAAACGAAACCAACCCCATTACGATCAAACCGTTTCCCTACTGAACTGCTACCTGTTGCCTGAGAAAATCCGATTGTTTCCTTTTTGAGTCTGCTCGCGCTTAGGGTCGAAGAAGGGCGTCGCCCGGTGGGAAGAGCCCCTGCGTCCCCAGATTGGTACAGAAAGGAGTAGCGGGGGGTTCCTTCCCCCCCACCCCTAAACAAGGAAGGAAACTGTGTTCACCCCACCTGTTTAGCAGCCAAGAACCGGCCGTCTCGAGGGCGTCTTGGGAGAAGTTAGCGGTGATCGTTACCCTGCTTTTGATTCAGTCGGACGCAGGTCTCCTGGGCTCGGGTCTTTGGGGTTCAAACCCTTGCGTGGTTGAGCAACAGGGAGAAACCGCCCTAACCACTGCTGTAGTAAATGCGGAGCGCCGTTCCCTACACCCCTCCAGGCACAAAAAAGTTGGGATACCTTTCCTTTCCGCCATTCCTCCCCCCCACCGACTTGGTTGTCCACCCGTTCTGCCCTCCCGCGTTTCCTCGCGTTTTCCTCCCTGTTTCCCTCGGGGGGGGTGCAGGACGAGAGACCCAGCTGGTCTCCTGGCATGCTTGCAGGGGACCTGGCTCTGGGTCCTTTGCGTTGGCGTGGAAGCTCTGGGCAAAAGGCATTCCGAGTCTAAGGTCGTTGGCGATATCTAGGTTTCCCGGCGTCATCACGGACCTCCTGCGCTTGCTACCGAACCGGTAGCGGAGATAAGAGGATTTCACGCCGGGTTTCATAACCCAGAGCGGTTTCGAACGGCGGACTTCAACTCCCAGGATTCCCCAGCCAGCGCGGAATTCTGGGAGTTGACGTCCGCCCGTCTTAAAGCGACCACCGAGATGGCGAAAACGCTTGGTTTAATTGAAACGGCGGCCTGTCTGAACTGGTCCTGCTTCGTTGCTCAGGGCAAAATGGAGATTTTGGGTGGGGAGGTTGAGGGGGGTTGGGAACCATAGGCTTCTTGGCTCTTTCTCCCGGGAATGGGGGAAGCTGCTTATAGCGAAATGCATGTCGTTTGGCCACGCAGGTTATCGTAACTCGCATGGACTTCCCCACCCCCATTGTGTTTGGATCTAACCTTATGAGAGAAAGGAAGAATTGCTGGCTTTGCGTCCGGGATTATGCGCCTTCGATGGGTAGCCGGCTTCCGATTCCCCCCCCCTCCTCCCCCAATCCATTCGGTCACTTTCCCAAACTACGACGGGAAGCGCTAACCCTGTTGTGGCGACTGAGGTTTGCTTTGACAAAGACCGAGGTCGTGATAGGCAGCACAGCCTCCCATCGATGGCGGCTTTGCCCGGCGTCGAGCTTCAGGCAGATGAAATCTCTTGGGGATTTCAAGGACTTTTTGGAGGAGCCCCCCCTTCTCTTGGGGATTTCAAGGACTTTTCGATTTGTTTTCCTGGCAGCAATAAGAAACTAGAAATTAATTTAAAAAATAAAAACAAATACTGCCCCAGCCCGGCTTACAACGATGAGATCTCCTCGTGGTCTCCTTCCCCTAACCAAACCCACCTGCGCTTAGCTTCTTTTTGCAGCCAGCCATGGGGCTGATGATCCATCCACCCCCCCCCCTGCCTCCCCCCCCTCCCCAGTAGCTGTCCTAGCCCCCCCACCCCTGGTCAAAGTCGCAGGACGGAAGCAAAATACTTGAACGGCTCAGAGCAGGATCCGAAGACAGCATCGCGTTGCACAGTTCGAATATATTTTTGTACCAAGCACAATTTTATGTAACGTCTTTCTTTTTTTGGGGGGTGGGGTGGGGAGGGGCTGAGTGGTGGGGGGGCGGGAGAGAGTCAGGCTCGGATTTTCTCGGTGGCTTTTGACTTTGGAGACGAGAAGGAAAGCGTGAAAAACCTGAAAACAATGTGAAGAGTTTTAAGGCAGGGTCTTCCGAAAGGGGGGAGCCCAGCCACTTGCACTAAATGACCCCCCCTGAAATGTGGGGCGGGGGTCCCTGGTGGCCCCCCCCCCATCGGGGGCTTTTCTCCTTCCCAGCCAGAAAGGAAAACGGTGACACCCCCCCCCTCCAAACCCCCCCCCCCAACCTCTTGGCCATGAAGGACCACAAGAGGAAGGGGGAAATTAATTGCAACCTGGTTTTCTTTCTCAGTGCCTTATCCCAGTGTTTCTCAACCTTGGCAACTTGAAGATGTCCGGACTTCAACTCCCAGAATTCCCCAGCCAGCGAATGCTGGCTGGGGAATTCTGGGAGTTGAAGTCCGGACATCTTCAAGTTGCCAAGGTTGAGAAACACTGCCTTATCCTATTCCTTCCCATGGAGAGAGAAAAAATAAAAGATTTGATTTCAATAGCCTATCAAATCCCTTTCTCCATTTCCTCCCCCCCTCCCTTCATTCATTGACCACGCCCTTCCCCAACCTGGAGCTCCCGTCTTGGGTTGGATTCCGACCCCCATGCTTCCCAGCCAGGCGACTCCGGGAAGGGCCTCGGCGCCCGGACGTCGCTCTCGGACTGTAACGAGGCATCCCGCGTGACGGTGGGGACGGAACCCCCCCCCTTTGTAGATTTAACTTAGGAAAAGAGAAAATACGTATTTATGGTATGTCTGCACCTTTATTCTGAATGCTCGACTGTTAGCAATATTACCTGTGTATATTATATTATATATATATATATATAAATATTATATATGTATATGAAAAGTTATATCAAGCACCTTTTTAAAGAAGAGAAGACTGTAAAAAGAAAACTCGGATGGGCTTTAGCGATGGCCACGATTGGGAATCCTGGTAGGATTTCGTCCCATTTTTCTGGGATTTTGCGGCTCTCCCGTTGCCCTTCCCCCCCCAATACGTGGTCTTCACTTCCCTGGGGGGTGGACAGGGGGAGGGCTACCCTCCGAAGCCCCCCTTTGGAGTTTGCCACAAAACCTTTGACAAATTGAAACGTAAGGTTCCAGAAATCCAATTTCATTCCAAAGTCGGTATTAAGCCATATTCTGGACATTGAGGATCATTGGTTACTGTTTTTCCTTTTTGGTTTAACTTCCTTCGTGGGAAATGCTTTAAATTCTATTCTGAAATTGCTGTAGAAACAATTCTGGATATTTAAAAAAATCATATCACGCAGCTAAAGCCTTCCTTCCTTCCTTCCTTCCTTCCTTTCCTGTTGTCTTCATCTCCTTCTTTCTCTGCCTCCCTCCCTCTCCCTCCTTCTTTTGCCTCTGTTCTTTCTTCCTTCCTGATTTCCCTCTCACATATCCTCAGATTTGCTCTTAGGGTTTCCATTCCTTTATTTCTTTTTCTGTCTTTTTCCCCTGCGTTCTCTCTTTTTAAACCTGTTTCCCCAAGTAACTTGGCTCCAAATTGATCTCAAGTTTAAAATATTGGGCCCCAAAACTGTGTTTTTCTGCTGTATCTCCCCCCACCACCACCTACTCCCCAATGTGGCCTTAAGAAAGACACCTGTAGATCGTGCTCAGCTTTACAGGTATAACCTTTTATTTTCCCGGCCCTCCAAGTGCGGCCCAAGGCATGTAAAATCCTGCTGCTTCTGTCACTCATTTTCTTGCAGGGGGACGTCGGGGGGGAACCTGGCACCCATTAGGTCAAGCAGTCTCCCTGCTTGCCAGGTAGAGACCTCTCCGCCTTTGGCGTCGAGATGGCAGAGAGGGCTTGCTTATAAAAGCTCTCTCTCTCCCCTTGGCACTGATTCCTGCAACCTCCTTTTGCAGACTTTTAGCTGATTTCCCCCCCTCTAGACAAATTACCCCCCTCCCTCAAAACTGGTTGCATGGAGCCCTCTGCAGGACTGATGCCATTCCCAGATGTAGTTCCAGGTGCCCAGGGATAACAGATGTTATATGCACCCTTCTCAAGGGCATCTTTGCTGGACAAAAGTCTCAGCCCGTCATATTTCTGCTGTAGCTTCCCAAAGGGCACAAGGACCGAAGGCCTTTTATTTTTTTGGCCTGTTCTTCCGAGGTGATGTAGGAATCTCACCAAATAGGACCAGTCGTAATAGTTGCAGTGAATTTAAGGCTCCTTTTGGGGTGCATTTAAAAAGTTCGAGGGGTGATGGGAGGTCCAGAAATGCAAAATATTAAATAAACATAAATTTTTTAAAAGAAACATCTATGAAGATTCTCCGTCATCCAGGTCACCGTTGTCCCAAAAATGCTTTTCAAGAGGCAACTGCCAGAAAGTCTTGAAAAAAACAAACATTTGGGATAAATTTTAAAAAAGGTGTTTGGGGGGTGGGGGTGGAATCCATTTAATGTCCACATTTCTGCTGTGAAAAAAAACCCTTTTTATCCAAATCTGCCAAAATCTCCTTTGGGCCAAATTCACTGGCACTTCGAAACGTCTCCAAACCTTTTAAGCCTCAAATCTGCTTCCACACACACACACACATATCTTTTTTGCACTTTTGCGACCGAAACTGGGAGGGGGGAAGGGAGGGGAAAAGGGGCAGGGGAGGGGAGCCAAACCTTGCAATACTAATGTTTTTTTTTAGCGTTCTAAAATGACTAAAAAAACACAAAAAAAATACTCCAGAAGTTGATGCGTGAGTCTATAGATATTTTTAACTTGAATCTTTGGATGGCACTTGAGTCTCAAAAACTGTCCATCTTGGCAACTGTCAGGGAGAAGCGTCTTAAGGGAACAAGGGTGTTCAGAAAGAGCCTGTATTAAAGTATCCAATAGTACTGTAATTCATGACTGTTAATAATAATAATAATAATAATAATAATAAATAATTCCAGTGCTTAGAGGGAAGTTTTTGCAGCGCTGCCGAAAATTATGTTGCAGCCGTGCTAACTCACTTCTTTTCTGTTGATTGTTTACGTGCCATTTCTCTCATATCTAGCTCAAGACTGTTACGTTAAGCCTTGATCGATGATCTGTTTAAACCATCACTGCATACACAAGTTCTAAAGCAAGGTTTAAAGTCATCCCTTGGCGGAGCCTCCTCTAATAGGAGTTCAGTGTGGTCAGACCTATTTCATATACCGTAAAGGGAGGGGGAAAATCCGTTTAAAAAAAAATGTGAATAATGAATGAGAAAATGCTTTGTAAAATTCACATTTACAAAATAATAAAAGTATGTTGAAAATTACACCTCTTGCTCCTGTTTTTTCCCCCAGCGTCCTCAAAAGCTGCTCAGAATAGAATAGAATAGAATAGAATAGAATAGAATAGAAAGATGGAATGGAATGAATAGAGATAATAGAATAGATAAATTTAACAAAGAATAGAATAGAGAAGAGAACATAGAATAGAGAATAGAATAATAGAATAGAATATGAAAATAATAAAATAGAATATGAATGAATAGAATAGAATATGAAAAGGATAGGATAGAAATATGGAATGGAATAGAATAGAATAGAATATGAAAAGGATAGGATAGAAATATGGAATCGAATAGGAATATGGAATGAATAGAGATAGAATAGCATACAGAATAGACAATTGAATAGAATAGATTAAACATGGAGGAGAAGAGAATAGAGAATAGAATATAGAATTCTTTATTGGCAAAGTGTGATTGGACACACAAGGAATTTCTCTTTGGTGCAGATGCTCTCAGTGGACATAAACATTACAAGATAGGCAGGAAATAAATTTGATAAATAAATTAAATCTTGGGATGAAGTACCCCAATACAGTCCTGCCAACAAGGTGCATTTGAATAGCATCTGTTCTTATTATATCCCACTTTTATTAGTTTATAAGTAACTCAAGGCAGAGTAACATCCCTCTTTTCTATTTCCCCCCACAACAACAACAACCCTATAAGGTGGGTCCGGCTCAGAGAAAGGGCCTGGCCCAAAGTCACCCAGCTGGCTTTCATGCCTAAGGCAGTACTAGAACTCCCCGTCTCCTGGTGATTGGCCCACAATGGTTATTATTAAATGTGTACGCTGCCTTGAGTCTCAGTGATTCAACTCAACAATAGCCATAGCACTGAGACTTGTGTACCGCTTCACAGTGCTTTCTTGCCCTCTCTGAGCGGTTGAGTCCGCCTCTTGCCCCAACCATCTGGGTCCTCATTTGACCCACCTCAGAAGGACGGAAGGCTGAGTCAACCTTGAGCCTGGTGGGATTCGAACTGCCGAAATTCTGGCAGCCGGCAGTCAGCAGAAGTAGCCTGCAGTACCCCACTCTGACCACTGTGCCACCTCGGCTCTACAACAAAGGCATTGCAATAAAAAAAATAAAGATAATAGACCCAAGTACAATGAAGTGAGGCTCCCCCTCTTAGTCAGCCAAGACCTCTCTTTAAGCAACAACAGAGCAGGGGGGGGGAGCCTCCAAATTTGGGGATCCAAATATACATTATATTAGCCAATTATTATTATTTCTTCTTCTTCTTCTTCTTCTTCTTCTTCTTCTTCTTCTTCTTCTTCTTCTTCTTCTTCTTCTTCTTCTTCTTCTTCTTCTTCTTCTTCTTCTTCCTTCTTCTCTTTCTCCTCCTCCTCCTCCTCTCTAGCGTAGTACCGCAGGGTGCAGGCAGTTGGAAGTCCGTAAGTGTTAAACTGCAGTGTTTCTCAACCTTGGCAACTTTAAGTCCTGCGGACTTCAACTCCCAGAATCCCCCCAGCCAGCATAGCTGGCTGGGGGATTCTTGGGAGTTGAAGTCCGCAGGACTTAAAAGTTGCCAAGGTTGAGAAACACTGTGTTAAAGTGACCAAGATTGGAGACTCCTGGCATAGACGCGCGCGTTACGAGGCTGCAATCCCCGCCACGGGCGCTGGGGGCAGCCAAGGGGACGACCGTCTAGGAACGGCGCGGCGCCTTTCTCTCCCTCTCTCTCTCTCTCTCTCTCTCTCCCCCATGGTTTCTGGAGCCTGCAGAGCGGAAGGGGCGGGGAACCGCGGCCAGGACTGCAAGTCCCGTGGCGCCGCGCGGCGCGGCCACTTCCGGCGCGGGCGGGGGGGGCAGTCGGTGGGGCCGGGCCGGGCCGCGGGCCCTGAGGCGGCGGCGGCGGCGGCGATGTTCGTGCAGGAGGAGAAGATCTTCGCGGCGAAGGTGCTGCGGCTGCGCATCTGCGCGCTGGACGGCGCCGAGTGGCTGGAGGAGGTGGCCGAGGACACGGCCATCGAGCGCCTCAAGGAGCGCTGCCTCAAGCACGTAAGACTACAGCGCCCCTCATCCGCAGCCCGCCCCGCCCGACTGCGTAGCCCCTTCAGAAAGGGGCTGGCTACGGTGCCCATCATCCTCAGCACGGGCTGCTAAGTCGACTCCCCCCCACCTCCAATCCGGGGCTCCTGGGAAAATTGGGAGGACTACATAGCCCATCTCTCTTGGCCGGTCCTGAGCCGCCCGAGACCCCTTGGAGAGGGCGACCCCGGTGCCCATCATCCCCAGCCAGTAGTGATGGACTCCTTTGTCCTTCGTGCTGTGCCCCCCCCATTCAGATTGGATGGACTGCAATGCCCATCCTCCTCCTCCACTGCTGCCTTCAGGCACTTCGGGATGTCTGTCAAAGGGGCGCACTACATAGCCCATCACGTTTGACCAGCCTGCACCACCTCATGCCCTTTAGAGGGCGCTGTCCACGGTGCCCATCATCCTCACCCAGCACTCTGTGGAGCTCCTGACAGGGCTGTGTGTGGATTACATGACCCATCGTGAGGAGCCCTTCCAATGGGATTGACTGCAGCCCCCATGGTTCCCAGCCAGCACAGCTCATCTCCAGATCTGCTGGCTCTCTGCATGTCAGGGCCTTCCGCTCCCATCATCCCCAGCCGGGCAGCAGGCAGTGCTTCCAATCTGCTCGAAGGGAACACCCATAATCCCCTGCCTGCACCCTCACCTCTTCCAAACACAACACCCATCACTCTTTGCCTGTACAGCCAACCAGTCCAGGCTCCAAATCCACGTGGAAGGCTAGACTACCATCCTCACCCCTTCTAAGCCACCTTTCCTGGTTTGAAAAGACCCAGGACCCTCACTGAGGACCATATACTTGAGCATTGGGGGGTCTTTTGAAGCTTAAACGGGTCTTTGAAGGGTTTCAGTGGGAAACCCTTGATGTGGGAGGTGGGCTAATCTTGAAAGCAATTTATCTCCCCAGTTGCTTTTTGTATCCAAAAAGATGTTTGCAGTAACCAGGATTAAAGGCTGTCCCAGAAAGTGCAGAAACCACTTTTTGGGGGGGGAGAAGGGGGGCTGGTGGGTATCTCTGGGGTGAATCCAGACCCCTAAATTCAGGTCAATTTCCCCTTGTGAGAAAAACAAATAAAACTGCCTGATTCAACAGCCACCCAGACCGTGTCCTGAATCAACCCTGACTTTGCATTTCGAAGTTATTTTGAGAAATGAATAACATTCCAAGACCGAAATATCCCACAACAGATGCTTTCCGTAAAGGAGGGGAAAAAAATGTGCGTTTAGTTTTTTTGCGTAGTTTGTATAATCCCTATGAAAAAATACAAACGTTTTAAGAACAAGCTCACCCTGTTGTAGAATTGCGTGATTTTGCTAAAGGGATTTTGGGGTTTTTTTTAGCCAAATTTCCTTTTGTGGCTCAAAACGTAGAAACGTCACCCCTGAAATGGGCCAGTGGGAGTTTTCGTCAACGTTTGGGGGACACCAAGTGAATCTTGAGTTTGATTCTTGGTGATCTGCCCACTTTATTTTGAGAAAAGAGGCAAAGCTCTTTGCATTTCCATTTTAATTTTGTTCTCTTTTTTTTGAACGGGCACAGATTTCCAAATGAATAATATTTTAGCGGACGACTATCCCCCCCTTCTAGTTTTTAAGAAGCCAATCAGGGTGTTGAAAGGGATCTTAACTGAGACATGTAGGCAGAGGGGCAAGCCTTATGCTCAGGATCAGTTGATAGCATCTCCTGTCTCCTGCAAAAGGTCATTGCGGGGGAATATAAAAATAAACTTCCCCTGACATTATCACAGGAGAAAGTCATGCAGAGTCCTTTACGAACCTCTCGTATGTGTAGAAATCCCCATTATTTCACCGATCAGTCTGCACAAGTAATCCTCAACTTACAACCACAATTGGCATCAGGATTTCCCTTGGCTAAATAAGCTGGTTCTTAAGTGCTTCACGTCCAATTTTGCAATGTTTTCGCCATGGCTGTTAAGCGAATCGTCCAGTCGTTAAGTGCAGAAGAATGCAAAGAAGAATCTCTGACCACGTTAAGCCACATTCACTTACCAACGGTGTTACTAACTTAACAACTGCAGTGATTCACTTAACAACAATTTAAAATCCCGTGGACCACTAACATGATCTGCCTTATGACCGGCTGGGTGGGCGTGGCAAGGTGGTCATGTGACTAGGTGGGCCAATTCAATGTCACTCATGTCAAGGGGCGCCTCGCCAGCCTCTGCTCGCCCCTCCCCTCCCAGCCCCTCCTCGCCCTGCCCACCGGGCTCCTGAGGGCCCTGACAGGAAGCAGCTGCTGGAGCTAAGCAGCCCCCAGGAGAAAGAGTTGGCAAAACAGCTCAGTTCAAATTGGATCTGGCCGAGAAGGAGGCTCAGCAGAAGCACCTCACTGAGGACTAGGAGCATGGTCTTTCCAAGCAGAGGGAAGACCTGCGGGAGTGCAAGGCCAGGTGCCTGGAGGCTCAGTGGGCTGAGATGGTCAGCCAGTTCCAGGCCATGATGCCGTCCCACTGGAACGAGGCCCTCTGGCTCTTCACCACCAGCGGCTCTTCCCTCCGGCCTTTGCCCAAAGCCCCCCACCAGGAGGCCGAAGCAGACCCCAAGTCAGAATTTCTGCCCCCCACAAAAAGACCCCGAAGGGGGAGACTCTGCAGCAACACAAGCGTTCATTGCACGTATCCATCCCAGGGGTCGTAGTTAGAGGACCCCAGATTTAGTCGAATATAAAAAAATGCAAGTAATTTTTCTGTGGACCAACAAAATTTTCTCACGGACCACCCACCAGTTGGTGACTGCTGTTTTATAAAGCTTCCTTCTCTTTCCCTGTTCTTCCTTCCACCACCACCACCCCCAATTCCCTCCCTGCAGTGCGTATCGGGCAGCTTGGAAGACCCAAAATGCGTGACTCACCACAAACTCATCCACGCTGGTTCGGAGAAGGTGCTGAATGACACCAAGACAGTCTCGGAGGAAAACATTCAGGATCGAGGTGAGGGAATGGCTGGGGTGGAGTGGTGGGCATCACACGGGGTTCAGAAACACACACACACCCACCCCGTGAAATGCAGAGAAGGGGAGGCCAGGTGGAACGGGATTTTGGGAGCGGTCTCAAATAGCGGGGAAGGTCAGTTTCAGCGAATTCTTTATAATCGGTACCGAGAGCAGGCTTGATTCAGGGAACCCGAATAAGCAAGAGTTGAAAGGGTGCTTTGGAGATCATCCAGTCCAGCCTGCTTTCCACTGCAGGAATCCTCCACTACGGGATTCCCAGCAGATGCCCACCCAGGCCTCTGCTGGAAGCCTCTGGGCCCTCTCTTACCCTGATAGGAGCGGCCCTTCTGCCTCAGTGACCCCCGATCCTTCCCTTGGTATTTACTGGCTCCATCTTCCTTCTGCCCCTCCTCTTCTTTTTTTCCCCCTTCCTTCCTTCCTTTTTTTACTTTCATTCTTCCATCTCCTCCTCTCCTCTTTCCATCCTTGACTTTTTTCTCTCCCTCCCTCCCTCCTTTCCTTCCTTCCTTTTTTTACTTTCATCCTTCCTCCCATCTCCTCTCCTCTCCTTTTTTCATCCTTGACTTTTTTCTCTCCCTCCCTCCCTCCCTCGATCCTTTTTTCCCTTCCTCCAAACTTCTTTTTTTGTTGTTGTTGTTGTAAATGTGTTTTTATTTTCCATTTTCATTTTCGTACAGTCACATATATACTGTGCATAACCGGGGCCATATAACATTAAATAATAAACACAGCCATTCCTCTTGTCAACAATACCCCCAAAATAGAAACCCAACAATACCCCCCAAAATAGAAACCCAACTTCCTCCAAACTTCTTTCGTCCTATCAAAGCAGGAAATCTCACAAATTAAGATCTCACAGGCTGGGCCTCCTTCGGGTACCATCGACCGGGCAATGCCGGTTGGCGACTACTCGGGGGAGGGCCTTCTGCCCCGGCCCTGTGGAACGATCTCCCGGCAGAGATCCGGACCCTTCCCACTCTCTCGGCCTTCCGGAAAGCCACTAAAACCTGGCTGCTCCGGCAGGCCTGGGGCTGTTGACCCTAAAATACGGTCCAGCCCCATTTAGAACGGAGTGTATGGTGTGCTGTTTTTTAAATCTATCTTTCTTTTTCCCTGTATTTTATTTTTGATTTTATTTCTGTATTGTAAGCCGCCCGGAGTCCTACGGGATTGGGGGCATATAAATGTTATTAAACTTGTAAACTTGCAAACTTGCAAAGTTTTTACTTTCATCCTTCCTCCCATCCTCCTCTCCTTTTTCCATCCTTGACTTTTTTCTCTCCCTCCCTCCCTCCCTCGATCCTTTTTTCCCTTCCTCCAAACTCCTTTCGTCCTATCAAAGCAGGAAATGAAGCCAGACGCGACATCTCGTTCCATTTATCTTCTTCTTGTCTCCTCAGATGTTTTGGTCCTTGTGAAGAAAAGAGCACCACCGGCACCTCCCAAAATGGCCGAGGTCTCTGCCGAGGAGAAGGTGAGTCCCGAGGGCCGGGAGGCGGAAAGACTTTCAGCCTTCAAAGCTGCCCTTTAGCATCTGATCCCTCCTTCCATCCTTGGGTCACATCGTCAGCCTGGACTCTTTCACCACGTGAGGCCAAAGGGGACTTTTGCCATGAAAGCCGGCTGGGTGACTTTGGGCCCATCACCAGTGGGGGCAGGAGTTCTAGTCCCACCTTAGCTGTGAAAGGCAGCTGGGTGACTTTGGGCCCATCACCAGTGGGGGCGGGAGTTCTAGTCCCACCTTAGCTGTGAAAAGGCGGCTGGGTGACTTTGGGCCCATCACCAGTGGGAGCGGGAGTTCTAGTTCCACCTTAGCTGTGAAAGGCGGCTGGGTGACTTTGGGCCCATCACCAATGGGAGCGGGAGTTCTAGTCCCACCTTAGCTGTGAAAGCCGGCTGGGTGACTTTGGGCCCATCACCAGTGGGGGCGGGAGTTCTAGTCCCACCTTAGCTGTGAAAAGGCGGCTGGGTGACTTTGGGCCCATCACCAGTGGGGGCGGGAGTTCTAGTCCCACCTTAGCTGTGAAAAGGCGGCTGGGTGACTTTGGGCCCATCACCAGTGGGGGCGGGAGTTCTAGTCCCACAGCTGTGAAAGCCGGCTGGTTGACCGGACAGCTGCCAACAGCCCCACGGTGTGTTTGGAGGTGGTGGGCGACGACGTCTGAACGCAGATTCCTTTCCCATTTAGCGGAAGCAGGAAAATAAGGCGCCCGACAAGGAGGCGATCCTGAAAGCCACCACCAACCTCCCCTCCCACAGCGTGGATCGGAGTGTGGCCCACCACAACATGAGAGACGTGAGTCCTTGGCTCCTCCTGGGGGTGGGTAGGTGGGGGGGGGAGTTGCCCCTTGGCCCACTTCTCTCCAGGCCCAACACCTGTCGTGCCATAGATTCCCCATCACAGCACTTTACAGCTGGTTACAGAAGACAATTTGTGACGGAGAGTTCCCCCCTGCCCTCCCCCATGAAAAAAAATGCATTGAACTATGGCAGGGAAAGGTGTAAAAGGTGTAAAATAGGGCAAAAACCTCACTCAGCTTAGTCTCGCTTAGCAACAGATATTTTGGATTCAGTCGCGGTTGTGAGTCGCTGACGATCCGTACTGTCAATTTGCTTCCTTACAAAAGAAATAAGAGCCTCAGCCGGGATGATAATCCCTGCGAATCCCAATCTGGAACCATTCCAGGCAGCGGCTCCACCCCAAAGCCCTTGGCCTTTGTCCAGGCAGGCATTTCATCTCGACTCTAGTCGAGCTCTTAAAGACAACAGGCATTTTTGGGGTGTGTGTGTGTGTGCCTGGGGGGGAAAATGGACCTTGAAGATCACCGAAAATCTTCAAAGCAGAAGCTGTGAATGTCAAGGCAGTTTCGAAACAGGCAACTGTTTAAGGAGCGTCTCCATGGGGTGATGATAATAAAACGGGCCCAAAGATTGCTTTAAAAGGCAAATTGTTGTGTTTGAGATTCTCAAAAGGAAATTAAAAAAAGGGGGGGGGAGCAGGTACTGTACATTCAAATAATCCGCTAAATTGAAACGAATTCTCCTGCCCAAAGTCAGCACCAAAGGATGAAAGGCCAAGCATAGGAAAGGGGTGTGTGTGTTTTGGGGGTGGGGGGTGGGGGGAGTTTTATTCAGAGACGTTCTTCCTCCTAGTTTCAGACGGAGCTTCGGAAAATCTTGGTCTCGCTCATCGAGGTGGCCCAGAAGCTGTTGGCCCTGAACCCAGACGCTGTCGAGCTCTTCAAGAAGGCAAACGGTACGGAGAGGAAAAACGTTTTATTTATTTCTATCCCGCCTTGACCATTTAACAACTTTTGCAAAACACCTTCCTCCTCCTATTCCCTCCCCCCCCTGACAACAACCCTGTGAGGTGGGCCTGGGCTGAGAGAGACAGAGAGACTGTGATCCAAAGTTGTCCAGCTTCTGTCCCTAAGAAGCTGGACTCGAACACTCCGTCTCCCGACAACTGGGCCCCCAAGTCAGAAGAAAACTTTACTTGCCATAGCTGACTGCTAAATAAATCCCTGCAATTGTTCAGGTAGTAACACAATTGTAAAGTGAATCTGGCTGGTCAGAAACTCACAAAAGGGGATCCCGTCACACACACACACACACACACCTGGGACACTGCAACCGTCGTAAGTACATGCCAGTGGCCTAGCTTCTCAATTCTGATCATGTGACCATGGGGAATGTAAGTGAAAAAATGTTCCCCAGCCCCTTTGTTTCAGTGCCATTTTAACTTTGAAAGCTCCCTGGATTAGCTGTTACAAGTCGAGGGCTGCCTGTAACTCTTGAGTGGTCGTTAAATGAGCGGTTTTAAGCCGAGGACCACCTAAAAGGTGGCCGAGGAAGTGGTCATAAGTCAAGGACTACGAATGGAATAGAATAGGATTAGAATTAGGAATGGGATGGGAAGGGAGGGGAAGAGAATAGAGAATAGAATAGAATAAGAATTCTAAGGGGAGGAAGGGGAAGGAGAGAAGGGAAAGGAGAGGAGGAAGGAAGGAGAGAAGAAAGAAAAGAAAGGGGGGAAGGAAGGAGGGAGGGAAGGAAGGAGGGAAGGAAGGAGAGAAGGAGAGAAGAAAGGAGGGAAGGAAGGAGGGAATGTAGGAGAGAAGGGGGGAAGGAAGGAAGAAAGGAAGGGGGAAGGAAGGAGAGAAGGAGAGAAGAAAGGAGGAAGGAAGGAGGGAATGTAGGAGAGAAGGGGGGAAGGAAGGAGGAAAGGAAGGGGGAAGGAAGGAGAGAAGGAGAGAAGAAAGGAGGAAGGAAGGAGGGAATGTAGGAGAGAAGAGGGGAAGGAAGGAGGAAAGGAAGGGGGAAGGAAGAAGAGAAGGAGAGAAGAAAGGGGGGAGGGAAGGGGGAAGGAGGGAGGGAAGGAAGGAGAGTAGGAGAGAAGGAGGGAAGGAAGGAAGAAGAAGTAGGATTGTTGTAAGATAAGATGGATTTATGGGATGGTAAGAAAGCAATTTCAAGTATATTGTCAACTGTAGGGGGAAAAATTGTTATAAATACATATTATTAATAACAGTTATGAGATAAAAAAAAAAATTCTTTTATCGGCCAAGTGTGATTGGACACACAAGGGATTTGTCTTTGGTGCAGATGCTCTCAGTGGACATCAAAAGACAGGATACATTGGTCAATTAATGATAGTCACAGGGTACAAATAAGCAATCAGGAAACAATTCTAATTATAAAACAATTATAGATAATAACCTCGAGATTCGTCCTTCCTTTTTCCTTCTCTAGCCATGTTGGATGAGGATGACGACGACCGAGTGGACGAAATTGCTCTCCGCCAGCTGACCGAAATGGGCTTCCCGGAGAGCAGAGCCATCAAAGCCCTTCGCCTCAGCCAGTAGGTAGCACTCTGTGTGTGTCTGTGTGTGTGTCCATTCCCTCATAATGTCATCCCCCTCCCCTCCCAGGTTTGTTTTCTGCAAACAACACACACACACACACACACACACACACACACACCGCATTTCAAATTGCTGGGGGTCTCCCCTCCTTTCCGCAGGGCCAATACTACTTTGAGCCCCCTTGGGGGGGGGGCTTTCCAGGAGGGGGGG
Organism: Thamnophis sirtalis; assembly: GCF_051295495.1. Classification (NCBI taxonomy): domain Eukaryota; kingdom Metazoa; phylum Chordata; class Lepidosauria; order Squamata; family Natricidae; genus Thamnophis; species Thamnophis sirtalis. The sequence goes on from NW_028261382.1 coordinate 37,401,487, forward strand.
AGTTGCTTGACCGAGTCAGGAACTGGACTAAGAGGGTTCACTTTCCACAATTGCAGTGAAAATGTTGGGGGGGGGGGGAACCAGTCTCTTGCTGAGCAGGAGGTTGGTCTAGACCAGTGTTTCTCAACCTTGGCCACTTGAAGATGTCCGGACTTCAACTCCCAGAATTCCCCAGCCAGCGAATGCTGGCTGGGGAATTCTGGGAGTTGAAGTCCGGGCATCTTCAAGTGGCCAAGGTTGAGAAACACTGGTCTAGAAGACCTCCAAGGTCCCTTCGGAATAGAAGAGAATAGGAATAAGAATAGGAATAGAATTCTTTATCGGCCAAGTGTGACTGGACGCACAAGGAATTAGCCTTTGGTGCATATTGTTACTCATTATGTTCCTATTATACGTAGTCCTATCAGGACGCCGTGGCTCAGGAGTTAAGATGCTGAGTTGGTCGATCAGAAAGGTTGGCGGTTCAAATCCCTAGCGCCACGTAATGGAGTGAGCTCCCAGGACTCGTCCCTGCCACCCTAGCAGTTCGAAAGCACTTTTTAAAAATGCAGGTAGAAAATAGGAACCACCTTTGGTGGGAAGAGAACAGCGTTCCGTGCGCCTTTGGTGTTGAGTCATGCCGGCCACATGACCACGGAGACGTCTTCGGACAGCGCTGGCTCTTCGGCTTTGAAAGGGAGATGAGCATCGCCCCCTAGAGTCGGGAACGACTAGCATATGTGTGTGATATTCCTATTATATTCCTATTATATATTATCTATGATTCTATGTTTCACGTGTTGACGCGTGTCCTTCGTTCTGCAGCATGTCCGTGACTCAGGCCATGGAGTGGCTCATTGAGCACGCCGATGACCCCACGGTTGACGCCCCCATGCCAGGCCACGCCCCCATGGGAAGCGCAGCCGAAGAAGCGGGGTCTGCCGTCCCCCAGGCGGTCAACGGGGCCAGCTCAGCGGAGGAGCCCAAGGACGAGCTGACGGAAATATTCAAGAAGATACGAAGGAAACGAGAGTTTCGTCCGGATCCGCGGGTACTTTCCCTGCTCCGGGTTTTTACACTCGCCAGCCCGGTTTGCCCCCCCTCTCCACCCCCCCCTCCCTAAAAAGTATAATGGACTCCCAGGGCTGCTCTAAGATAACCAGTCTTCTGTCTTGGTAGTCCTCGACTTACAACTGGTCACTTAGCAACCATTATAACAGAACCCCAATCCCCAAATGTTTTATCCAGTTTCAAAGTTCTGACAACACACAGACACAAACCTCTGCAGTCACATGGCCACAGTTCGAGCGCTTTGACAACTGACCCACATTTATGGCTGTTTGCCGGGCCTCGTGGTTGCCCGATTGCAATCGTGCAGGATTTGTTTTGTTGGAAACTTCTTTACAATTCCAATTTCTGGCAATGAGTTCGCTTAAGGACCATTGCAAAAAAAAAGGTTGTAAAATCAGGGCCGGTCACTTGGTGTGCCCCACTTTAAAAGCCTTGGGGCCAGGCACTATTACAGCCACAACCCAAAGGCTACCTGTGGTGGTCTTCAGGGCAGCTGGTAAGGGAGCTGCCCCTTCCCTCCCTCTGAGATGTCCTCGTTTGTTTAAAAAAAAAGAGCATTAGGAAGCTTATAGAGTGCTCTGTAACGTTCCCGTGGTTCGTCCATGAGGCCAATGTGGAGAAAAGACACGGACACGAGCTTTCTCGGGATGGAGCGACCCAGATTGGGGGTCTGAGAGCCCCTTTTATTGAGATAGGACCAAGGCAGGAGGAGCAATAAGCATGTGCTTAAAAACAGCCTGTCAAAGTACAATTTCTAATCTACTGCTCAGGGAAGTTCTGTCTGTATATGGTCAAATCCTGGGCGTCATTGGTAGGGCACATCTCAGGATGTTATGTTATGAACTATCAGGATGTTATGGGGTTTTAGGAGTTTGTTTTCTCCTGTGTGGTTCAGCGTGGCTCTGCATGCCCTGGTATGAACTGGGCCATGGGTGACACAAACCTACACAAGGAACTATATTACAACAGTGCTCCTGGGGGCTGGGGGGGAGGGAAATTGAGCAAAAGCGGACCATTTCTTTGTTCATTTCTGCCCTCCCCAACCCCCCAGGAGCTCTCTGAAAACCTCCTAAAGACTATGCAAGGCCATTTTGGTGAAGGGGGCAGGTGATACTGGGTGTACCTAGGTACACCCATGTTACACCTATCCTCCGTGAGCTGCACTGGCTTCCCATCGGTCTCTGGACACGCTTCAAGGTGCTGGTTATTGCCTTTAAAGCCCTACATGGCATCGGACCTGGATATCTCCGTGACCGCCTCCTGCAACATACCTCCCAGCATCCAATAAGATTGCACAGGGCGGGCCTTCTCCGGGTACCGTCAGCCACACAATGCCGCCTGGCGGTTCCCCGGGGGAGAGCCTTCTCTGTTGCTGCCCCGGCCCTTTGGAACGAGCTACCCCCTGAGATCCGGACCCTCCCCACTCTCCTGGCCTTCTGTAAGTCCGTTAAGACCTGGCTGTTTCGGCAGGCCTGGGGCTGTTGAGCTTGACTGAACTTCAGCCCCATTATAACTGAGTGCATGTTGTGTTTTTTTCTGTTTTAAACTCTGTTGTTTTTGGTGTTTTTAATCTTTTTAATATTTTAATTGCTTTTATGTAAGCCGCCCGGAGTCCTTCGGGATTGGGCGGCATACAAATCTATTAAAATTACCAAATTACAAATTTTAGGAGGCAAAAAAAATGCTGTATTCGGTCTATAAGACACACCCAGATTTTCAGCCTCTCTTCTGAGGGGAAAAGGTGCGTCTTATACTCCAAAGAATACGGTACCTCCTGGCCTTGGGTGTCCTGGGGAAGTGGCACAGGATGCGGTTTGGCCCTCCACGTAAGCGGTTCCGTGGTTCTCTTTCAGGCGGTGGCGGCCTTAATGGAGATGGGCTTTGACGAGAAAGAAGTCGTGGACGCCCTCAGGGTCAACAACAACCAGCAAAACGCCGCCGTGAGTCTCCCCCGACTTGAGCAGGGCTGACCTGCTTCTCCCACGCAGCTTCCCCAGGGGCCCAAAGTCCACGGGGGGGGGGGGGGGAACGTGACAGCTTCTCCCAATGAGAAAAAGGGGTCAACCTAATCTCCAAAGCTCCTGAAGGGCAAGACTAGAAATAGCCGGTGGAAACTTATTAAAGAGAGAAGCAGCCTAGAACTCGGGAGGAATTTCCTGGCAGGGAGGGCGATGAACCAGTGGGACGGCTTGCCTCCAGACGTTGGGGGTGCTCGAACACTGGAGGGCTTTCAAGAGTCTCTGTAAGGTCTCCTGCCTTGAGCAGGGGGGTTGGACTAGAAGACCTCCAAGGCCCCTTCCCATCCTATGATTCTGTGTCCGGAAATGCTTGGATGGGTTCCTTCAAAAACCCTGCTGACTGCATGTTTAGTGAGATGATGGTGATGATAGCAATTAAGCTTGTAATCTACCCAATTCTGGATGGTTAAAAGAAAAGTGAAACCTTTTTCCAAGGGGGTTGCGTTCTTGGAAGAGTTTGCCCTGGGCTTTTTACATTTCCCCAATTTAGCCAGACTTTCCCTGGTAGGTTCCCATCCATAGCAATAGCAATAGCAGTTAGACTTATATACCGCTTCATAGGGCTTTCAGCCCTCTCTAAGCGGTTTACAGAGTCGGCATATCGCCCCCAACAACAATCCGGGTCCTCATTTTACCCACCTCGGAAGGATGGAAGGCTGAGTCAACCCTGAGCCGGTGAGATTTGAACAGCCGAACTGCAGAACTGCAGTCAGCTGAAGTAGCCTGCAGTGCTGCATTTAACCACTGCGCCACGTCGGCATGCAGTAACCAACCTTCCAAACTCAAGACAAAACAGAATTAAATACTTTCTTTGGCCATGTGAGGCTAGACGCACAAGGAAAATTTGGAAAATTTGGCAGAAGTTCTCAGCACACATGCAGAGCAACAGAATAATGATAATAACCATAAAAAATAATACCAATAAGAGGGGAGAGTAAGAAAGATAATAAGGATAAACAATAATATTCAACCATACTCTCTGGGTAAATATACACATAGACCTAACAGAGCTGAGGTGGCGCAGTGGTTAAATGCAGCACTGCAGGCCACTTCAGCTGACTGCTAGTTCTGCAGTTCGGCTGTTCAAATCTCACCGGCTCAGGGTTGACTCAGCCTTCCATCCTTCCGAGGTGGGTGAAATGAGGACCCGGATTGTTGTTGGGGGCGATATGCTGACTCTGTAAAACCGCTTAGAGAGGGCTGAAAGCCCTATGAAGCGGTATATAAGTCTCACTGCTATTGCTATTGCTACCTTAGATAGCTCTGAGAGAATTAGCCGTTCAGCAGAGCGATGGCAGGAGGGGAAAAAACTCCCTGGATTTTAGCCTGCAATGCCCTATAGCGGAGTCCCAGGGGGAGGAGTTGAAACTGTTTTATGTCCAGGATGTGAGGGCTCTATAGATATATTCCTCATTCCGACCCATGCACTATAGAGGGGTTGAATGGAAGGCAGGCTGGCTGGCTGGTTGCAGTTGTTTCCTCGGAAGTCTCAACTTTCCATTAAAGTCTTTTTACCTGCCCTGTTTGGTAGCTAGACCAGACCAGGCAGCTACCGAAGGATAAAGGACAGAATCCGTTGAGTTGTTGCTCACACTTCCTCTCTTCCTTGGAGGGATGCAAAGGGCTCATCCTTTCCCTCTCTCTCTTTCCTCCGCTCAGTGTGAGTGGCTGCTGGGCGACCGGAAGCCGACCCCGGAAGATTTAGACAAGGGGATCGACCCTGCCAGTCCTCTTTTCCAAGCCATCTTAGAAAACCCCGTGGTGCAGCTGGGGCTGACAAACCCCAAAACCCTACTTGGTAAGTCCCATGGCTCCCCAGGAGTTTCAGTGCAGAGGTCGGAGACAAGGAAGGAGGAGGGGGGGAATAAAAATATGGTGGATTATGCAAAATGTTCTTTAAAAAAGGATAAAGTTTACCCCTCAGCTATTTTTGTTAGGCATAATTACTGACTGTACAGCTGTAGAGGTTAATTTGATTTTGCACTTGATAACTGCAGCTAGATTGTTGGTGGTGCAGTACTGGAAGAAGGAAGATTTGCCTACTATCCAAGAATGGACACTGAAAGTCACAAACTTAGCAGAGATGGCTAAAATATCTGCATATCTTAAAGACTATTCAAACGCGAGATATAAACGAGACTGGAAAAAATGGATTGACTATATTCAAAATAAATATGGGTCTAGGAAATTTCAGATAGCTTATGATTAAGATCAGGGATGATACAAATTGTTTATAGTTAGCAAGGAGGAGCTAAGCTCAATTTAAAGACGTTATTAATTTTCTACTTTCTCTTTAAGGATATTTTAAACTGTTTTTGTTAAAGACTTATACCTTGTATTGGTTCTGGGAAATGGGGGGGTAGGAAGAGGGGGAGGGAGGGAAGTATTCTAGGTTGGAGGAGGGGTGTTGGATTTTAAGGTAATATGATTGTACATGTACACTGCTATGCCTTATTTTTTCTTTCTTATTTTAAAACAAAGATATGTTATGTATATTGAAATGGAATTATCAATACCATCAACACAAAAGGGAGTTTGCTCAGAAGCTGAAATACACCAAGTGAATGAGAGGAAGAGTGGGAAGCAGAGGAGAGAAGAAAGATAGGAAGAGAGGGATAGGAGAGAGGGTGAAGGGGGAAGATGAGGTCTATAAGGAGGAGTGGAAAGGGGAGGGAGGAGAAGGAGAAAGGAAGGGGAGGTAGAGTAGAAAAGGATGATGGAGGGAAGAAAGGATGTAGAAGAGTGGGAAGCAGAGGAGAGAAGAAAGATAGGAAGAGAGGGATAGGAGAGAGGGTGAAGGGGGGTAGATGAGGTATATAAGGAGGAGTGGTAAGGGGAGAGAGGAGAAGGAGAAAGGAAGGGGAAGTAGAGTAGAAAAGGATGATGGAGGGAAGAAAGGAGGTAGAGAGGGGGAGGATTGAGGTGGAAGAAAGTGTCGGATAAGGTATAAATATGGTGTATGGAGAGCAGAAGAGCCAATAATTGGTTTTTTTCTGGTAGTTGATGGCAAGATGAATTGATGTAATTACTTAATAATACAACATGATATTGGTTATGTAATAGCATACATGTGATTATATGTTATGAAAATGGAAAATAAAAAATTTTTATGCAAAAAAAAAAAAAGATTGGGGGGGCGGGAACTAACCTCTACCGGCTACAATACGGTATTGCCAAAATGGTGCTCCTAATCAATGCCTAGTTTTCCTTTGAAACTTGGCTCGAGGCTCATGATTCAATTAGGGCACCTTTCGGAAACCTGACGCTCTTCTTTTCTCCGTCAGCTTTCGAAGACATGCTGGAGAACCCCTTGAACAGCACGCAGTGGATGAACGACCCCGAAACCGGGCCGGTCATGTTACAGATCTCCCGAATCTTCCAGACCTTGAATCGCACCTAAAGGGGTCTCCGGCTATCTCCGCTCCGCCGTGTTGGATTTTCCGCTTTGCTCCGATCCCAGAAGGAAGCCGAGGCGCCGATAGGAGGCCGAGCCTTTTCGCCAAGGCGCCCGACGCGTGTTTTCTTTTTGCCTTTTGAGTCTTTTGGGTTGACGTGTTAAAGAGACTTTCGGTTTGGTTGCACTGCCAGCTTCCGCCCTGTGCCGTTTCTCTGTTTTTAAGTGTAGTGGGAGACAGTGGGATGAGACGCCGTTTCCTTCCAAGGGTTTCTATTAAAGAGAGAGAGAGAGAGAATCGGAAAGCGATCCATCCTTATAACCAGAAAAGGCGTTTGCAATTAGGAATCCGACGATGGGGGAAAACGAGACGGCTTCATCCGTCGGTGCAGAGCTACCGGAACGGCACGGGGTTCTTTTGCACGCAAGCCCTTTGCCGGGACGTTTCGTTTCTCCTCTTTTAAGTTATTTCTGTTGTAAAATACAGGAGGATTTTTAAACTGACGGTCTTGAGGGTTTTTGCTGTGGAAAGAAATGTCCTTTACTGGGTTCGGCTCCAAGTGGGGAAGAAGACACTGGTGTAACGTTCCCGTGGTTCGTCCATGAGGCCAATGTTGAGAAAAGACAGGACACAATTTCTCGGGATGGAGCGACCCAGATTGGGGGTCTGAGAGCCCCTTTTATTGAGATAGGACAAAGGCAGGAGGAGCAATCAGCATGTGATTAAAGACAGCCTGTCAAAGTACAATTTCTAATCTACTACTCAGGGAAGTTCTGTCTATATATGGTCAAATCCTGGGCGTCATTGGTAGGGCACATCTCAGGATGTTATGTTATGAACTATCAGGATGTTATGGGGTTTTAGGAGTTTGTTTTCTCCTATGTGGTTCAGCGTGGCTCTGCATGCCCTGGTATGAACTGGGCCATGGGTGACCCACACCTACACAAGGAACTATATTACAACACACTGGAGACATGTTGGAAAGATGGTTTATTGTTGGACAGGGCCACATGGCTTGAGCCCTGAACAGAAAAGGTGACCACATGCTTCAATGTTGGTGGAGAAGAAGAGAAGGGCTGAGGAAGGGGCTTGCTAGGCTTTTTATACCCTGTTTAGTCCCACCTCTCTGTTTCCTGTTCCTGTGTAAGAAATGTATTCTGATTGATTGTCAGACTCCCATGGGGCCATGCAGGGGGCTACTCTCTAGGCTGTTTTGAATCCAGGTATAGATGAGTTCTCAGATGCCATGTGGAGAGTTGAGTAATATCCCTCCCCCCCTGCAGCTGCAGTGGAGAAGTCTTTGTTATGTAAAGTGGGCTAGCCTGGCCTTCTCAATGGCCTATTGACAAAAGTGTGGATGGGCAGGAAGCTACAGGCAACTATTCTGTCTTTTAAAGCCTGTTTCTTTCTTTTCACATCCAGAGAAACATTCTGCCTTTTCAATATTTCCTAGGATATTTCATTTTTCTGGGGAGAGGGCTGGGTGATAACTTCCCACGTTGCTTTACAAGATCCAGCCGGGTTCCCCACCTCAACCAGCCCAGCAACAATCTTTCAGTCCCTTCTTCTCTTAAGGCGTTTTTAACAAGAGACGTCCCTGAAAACACATTTTGTGTCTGTGCCAGAACATCACCCAGCTTCACCAGTGAGAGCAACAAAGTCTTGTCGATCGTTTAAGCCAGTGTTTCTCAACCTTGGCAACTTGAAGATGTCCGGACTTCAACTCCCAGAATTCCCCAGCCAGCATTTGCTGGCTGGGGAATTCTGGGAGTTGAAGTCCGGACATCTTCAAGTTACCAAGGTTGAGAAACACTGGTTTAAGCAACTGGCATGTATTTAGCACCGTTACAGCGTCCTGGGTGTGTGGGTGGGTGTGTCACGTGTCTCTGACCCCCCCCCCCAAAAAGACCCCGAAGGGGGAGACTCTCTGCAGCAACACAAGCGTTCATTGCACGTATCCGTCCCAGGGGGCCGTAGTTAGAGGACCCCTGAGTTACATTTTTCGCGGACCCCCCCAGTTGGTGACTGCTGGACTAGAAGCCCTCCAAGTTCCCTTACAGCTCTGCTTTTCTGCCTCTCGGGAATTAAAAGACAGGGGGGGGGGAAATAGCCGAGGGAGGGATTTGGCAGCTGGAAAACTTGGCACGCAAGACATTTAAGCCGCCAATTAGCTCCCCACTGCCTCTCTCCGCCCGGCTTTGCGCTGCCGCTTCCCACGGGTGGCTTGTGCATTCCCAGAGCGCCAGACTTGAGTCAACCGGGGTGCAATTAGCCCTGGTTCAGGGGATGGCACAAACACACACCGTTTGGTGAGGCTGCACCAAGAAAGCAGCTGCCCATTGCTAGTGGGCAGCCACCGGCATCAATTTTGAGGAAGGGGATGGGGTGCTGTGTGTCTGGAATCCGCCCCAAATAAATGCCCCCCCCCTTCCCCAGGTTTGATTCTGCTCTGCCTTTAATGGGGCAAGAAGGGCTTAATGATCGCGAAGCTGGAACAATTTGCATTTCCTGCAGCCATTTGCTTGCAGGGGGAGGGGGCAGCTGTGGGCATGCCTTGTCTTCCGCTGCAAGGACATGCCTGAACTGGGGAGGGGACCCTTGCTCTCCAATTTTCCACCCGTTTGGGAGGCTGGGGGGGGGGCTTTGTGCACCGGCCTGTGTCGTTTGCATGCCAGGCAACATGCAACATGCATGCAACAGGCCCAAAGCAGCCTGAAGAGCCTTCCCCCTCCCCCCCCAGCGCACAATAGGGCAGGAAACTCCCGCGCGCAGAAGCCTTTCTCCGCAAACGCACGCGTCCCCCACCCGCGCATGCGCGCCCACCGCCCTACTTTTACTCGCCCCCGCGGGGCATGGCGACCAGATAGAGCCAGGTCGCTCCGCCCACTCGCAGCCTATTGTAAATCCCCCCCTCCACCCGGCCACCAATCCGAGAGCGGAGAGGGGCGGGCTCTCGTCCCTCGGCCCCGCCCCTTCGTTCAAAACATCGCCCGCTGGAAAAAAAGGGAAGCGTGTTTCAAGAAGGGAGGGGGAAGGAGAAGCCGCGAGGCTGCGTCTGCGCAGAACGCTCCTCTTCTCGAGGAGGGCTGCTTGACCTCTCTTTATTCCATTACTCCTGTAGGGAGGGGGGAGAAAGGCGCCTGTGCGCTTGCGCAGAAGGCAAACAGGCGGAGGGCGGGAAGGAGGGAGCCGCACTGACGTCTTTCTCTTTCTCTCCCTCTCTTTTCCTCTCCCTTCTCTCTCTCTCTCTCTCTCTCTCTCTCTCGGCCGCGCATGCGGTTTAGCTCGGCCTCATCCTCTCTCCTGCTGCCACCCGATTGAGGAGAGGACTCAGGCAGGCCCCTCGCGCGCCTGCGCGCTCCCCCGCCGAAGAGGAGGCCCGCCGCGCCTGCGCAGCGTCCCAGAGGGGCCGCGTCTGCGCCTGCGCGCCTCGGGAGGAGGGGAGGAGGAGGAGGGCGGGAGAACCCGCCGAGCCGAGCCCCGCTGCGCGCAGTCGCCGTGCGCGTCTTCAGTCGGCTGGCGGCCGCGGGAGGGCGAGGAGAGAAAGCGCCTCTCTGCGCCTGCGCAGCACTCGCCCCTCGCCTGGAGCAGCCTGAGGAGGAGGCGGCGGCGGTCATCGCGTGAGGGGACCCGCGCTCGGCCACCCAGCGCCGCCTCGGACGGTCGACGCGCGGCCTTGCGGGCGGAGCGCCGTCGGAGCGGCCGGGGGAAAGCGAGCGTGAGGGGAGGCAGAGCGGGCGAGCGAGCGCGGCGGCCGGGCCAGGCCGGTGTGAGGCGAGGCGAGGCTCCCTCCTCCTCCTCCCTCAACATGTCGGCGCCGGCGGCCAAAGTCACCAAGAAGGAGCTCAACTCCAACCACGACGGGGCCGACGAGATCTCCGGTAGGCGCCGAGCGGGGGAAAGGCGGGCGCGGAGGTTCGGGCGGGCGGGCCTCTCTTCCTCCCCCTCAGCTCCTTTCCAACCTCGCCGCTCGGCCGCCATCTTCCCCGCAGGCGCGAACGGCGGCGGCGGAGGAGGCGGGCAGGCGAGGGCGCCGGATGTGCGGCCTGGCGCGAACGGCGGCCGCCGTGGGGCCGCGCTCGCTCGCTCCCCGCCTCGCAGGAGGAGGAGAAGAAGGAGGCCATCTTCGGCGGGGGCCCCTTTTGTCTGCCGCTCGAGCCAGGCCCAGCCGACCCCGATGGCGCCGATCCCTCCCTCCCTTTCCCTCCCCCCCCGCCGATTAGGCCGCCATGATGGCTGCGCTCGCCGCATGGCCGGGGCCCCCGCGCCCCCCTCCTCCCTCTGGGGGGGGCGCCACGTGCGCTCCCCGCCCCCTCCTCTTCCCCCCCCCCGCGCGCCTTCACGGAGGGAGGGGCGCCTGCAACCCCCCCCCAAACAATTCTTCCCCCCCCTCGCCTGCACGTGCCGGGGGAACTTAAGCGCCCGGCAGGTGTTTTTGTGGCCGGGGAGGGGTTTCTTTTTCTTTTTAACCTCCCCAGCCCCCCCCCCTCAAAGAGGAGACGGGGGGGCGCCTTTCTGGCTGCAGGGGCTGCAACGCAATTGCTGGGGATTCCCCCCAAGGGAGGGGGGGGAGGGAGGGGTTTCTTTTTTTTCCCGCCTTTCGATGCGGGTGGGAAGTTTCGTTTTGGGGGTGGCGGGGGGGGGCTACTCCAGGGAGGGGGGTTTTGGACCGGAAGCAGAAGGACTGGCCGGCTCTTCTTTCGGTTCAGGGCGCCGCCAGATGTTTTAGGCTCTGCATTCGGGCCTTTTTTTTTTCTTTTTAATCTGCCAGGTTTCATTCAATCCCGCCTTTTTTTTTAAACTCCTCCCCCGTCGAGCCTCGTTTTTCTCTCCCCGCCACAACAACCCTGTTAGGTGGGATGGGGCCGGGGGGAAAAGGCTCCCAAAGTGACCTGGCCAGGATGCTAGGCCCAGGGGAAGGGGTGAGCCGAATGCAAGCGACCCCGCCTCCCTTCTTGAGCATATCTGTGGGTGGGGGCATCCTCTTTCTGTTGCAAGGGAAAGTCTGAAGTGGGGGGGCTTCTCTTCCTGCAGGGAGAGCTTTGGGGGTTGCTGCCGAAAGGGAAAGGCCAAAACCTTTAAGGGAGCCGGATTGCAACTGTACTGAACGCTTAGGGAAAGATTGGGGGGGGCGAGGTCTTGAGGCCATGTGTGAAGTTTGAAAACATTGCCTTGTCCCCAGTTGGATCCTTTTTCGGATAGGCATCAATAAACTTTTTTATTTTCCCGCCAGACAAAGAGCAGCAGGAAGCAATTGAACATATTGATGAAGTACAGAATGAAATAGACAGGTAAACCATGTGTTTAATCTGCTTTTTAAAAGTGTTTTGTAGTTAGTTTGCTATCCTGTAAAAGGACTGTATTGCAAATAGGTTTACTTTTTTAATAACTTAGCTTGATGGGGTGTAGTCTAAAGATATGGTTTTCATATATAGAATTTGAATGTTTAAAACTTAAACTTCTGCCTGGAATTAGTTGAGAAAAACTAATTTTTAGTTTTTCTTCCAAACCCCCCCCCCTTTTTTTTTTTTTTTTACAATGTAACACAATTGGCTGTTTCAGTTTTTTTCCTCCACCCACTGTTTTGAGGTTTTGACATAAATCGTAACATTTCTGCAAAACAAGAGCTCTCATGCAGAACAGTTAAAACGGTTTAATGCTCAATTCATTTCTTTTGTACACTGGAACTTCTCAGTTGAGATTTTCTACCTAAAGCCAAAACAAAATCTTTCTTTGATAAATGTTACATTTTATGATGGAAGTGTGGATTTGGCAAAGTGAAAGCTTCCATGTTGGGTTAAAATCTGCTTAATAATCTAGCTTTCAGTATCACATAAAGGTTTTTACACATGTTTAAATCTTGTGTTCAGACTGAACGAACAAGCCAGTGAGGAAATTTTAAAAGTAGAACAGAAATACAACAAACTCCGCCAACCATTTTTCCAGAAGAGGTCAGAATTGATCGCCAAAATCCCCAACTTTTGGGTAACAACATTTGTCAACCACCCACAAGGTAAGCAAAGTTGTTTGTTTTTGTGGAAACTTTCAAAACAATTTCTTTGAGTGACTTGTAATCTTTCATCACATGCAAGTGAAAGTCTTGAAATGCAAAGGTCCTTAGTTAGCTAGTTCCTATTTTCAGTTAGATTTTAGATTTTATTTTAATCCCAGCGTTATTGTTTTTATAAATAACTCAAAGCCGTGAAGCTACCCAATATTGTTCCTCCTCCTAATTGCCTTGATTTCTGTTAAACTTAGCGTTCTAGAACACTTAAGCAGGAATTTAGTAGGGAAGCATACATTTGAGGGAGAAGCCAATCCGGTTAATAAGATGGTGGCTTCATCTGAAATTATTTGTAACACAAATTCCATCTCTCTGCCTTAGTATCTGCACTGCTGGGAGAGGAAGATGAAGAAGCCTTGCATTATTTGATCAGAGTGGAGGTGACGGAGTTTGAGGACATCAAATCAGGTTACAGAATAGATTTTGTAAGTACAGGTGTAGGACGCACCATTTTTACACTCTTTTTTTAAAAAATTGCTGTTCGGAATACATTTCCTCCGCAGCATGTCTCGAAATATCCTTTCAGAGGAGGGATCGATGCTTTGCATCCCTTTTGAGGTGCTTGTTGGTCATTGGGGGGGCTGCAACAATCTGCACTTAGGCTGTGCAGGGTGGGAAAATGTGCAATCTTTGTACAGATGGTAAACAATTCAGAAGTTCTACTATATGGAGTATGTAAATTTCAGACTTTCCATTTTTCTCTGTTCCTTTGAATGCAGTATTTTGATGAGAATCCCTATTTTGAAAACAAGATGCTCTCCAAAGAGTTTCATCTGAACGAAAGTGGAGACCCCTCATCCAAGTCCAGCGAAATCAAATGGAAGTCTGGGAAGGTATTTAACTTCATGAACTATAAAATTGCCATAGATAACAGTAAAAAGGAAAAAAACAGGAGTCTGGTAGCAAAAGCTCACAAAAAGCTGACGGCTTTTTATTAAAACGTGTAGAGTTGGAAAAAGTGTTGCCGGATTATCTATTTCACATCTGCTTATGTAATTGTGTTGCTCTGGTTAGAATGTTGGTTCTAACCATGTTAATACAGCATTTCTTCTGGCTAGAATTTGGGGCAGACAAACTACTACATGAAATAAAATATTTGGGGGATTGTTCCTTAAAATCCTTGCAGCATATGTCAGGTTAAATCCCACCCTATAACATGAAATGGAGGGTCTTAATTGGAAGCCATGATCAGCCTGTCACAGGGCCATGGAAATGATGGGGGTGAAAAATCTGCCCCATTGAACTCCATGGGTTTACTCTGAGATTGTTAAACTTTTATGCTGCCTTCCTTTGGGGCCGTTCAGTGTTCGTGATTTTTCCCAACAACCTTATGTGGCAAAACTAGACTGGTAAAAATGCCACAGTTCTGAAGGAAACCCCCTTAAGGGCAGTAAAATTGCATTTTTCCAGCAATGGAGGGTGGGATACTACAACAGGCTGATCCTGGAGTCAGGATCCCATCCTTATTTCCCCTCAGGATGAGAAAAATAGCTTGCAGGTCATGTCTGCCTGCAACGTTTGGGATTCTCTTAAGCTATTCCCAGTACGAAGCTCTGTTTTCCTTTGCCGTTATTGGCTGTTGTGTCAAAGGCAGAGAGGCAGATGAATTCAGCTATTAAGTTGTAGCAGAAACATCAGATGGATCTGCTACATTGGTGGGGGGGGAGTTGCTAACTCTCTAATAAACAAGCCAAGTTGTAAATTGGCATCCAAGCAGTTGTGGGGAGGAAAGAAGTGGACGGGAGGACTGATCTTTCCGCTCTCTTCCGGACAAGGACCTGACAAAGCGCTCCGGCCAGACGCAGAACAAGGCCAGCAGAAAGAGGCAGCATGAAGAACCGGAGAGCTTCTTCACCTGGTTTACTGACCACTCCGATGCGGGGGCCGATGAACTAGGGGAGGTCATCAAGGACGACATCTGGCCCAACCCTCTGCAGTACTACCTGGTGAGCGTCCGCCCGGGAGGAGGTCTTCCTCCGTTGGCTGCGCGGCTGGTCAAAGCGCCTGGGCGAGCTCCCTTTGCTCTAACTCTTCCTTTGTGCCCAACAAGGTGCCCGATATGGACGATGAAGAAGGTGAGGGAGAAGAGGATGACGACGACGACGAAGAGGAGGAAGGCCTGGAGGACATCGATGAGGAAGGTGATGAAGATGAGGGTGAGGAAGATGAAGATGATGATGAGGGAGAAGAAGGAGAGGTTAGAGCTCTAAGATTTCCCTCTTGAGATGGCAGTTAGTGACCTTATCTTGCCCTAAACGTGTAAGCTCAGAACAGAACTAGCCTTTTAAAGATTCCCCAGACTGCTGGCGTTGGCTGATTCAGAGTTCGAATTCAGCCTCTGCTAAAGTTGTAGTTACAAGTTGCATAACTCGCGCTCGGCGAGCAGGAAAAATTTAATTTTTTGCTGTTAAATCCCACGCAATTAAAAAGTTATATATACAGGATTGGATTAGCACTAATTAGCTTATTTATGGCACCTGAGTGGATTTGGAAGGAAATGTTTCTTTTATCGCCATGAACTGATGTACCGCTGCCACCGTAGGGGAGAAATGCCACTGGGCAAATTGCACAAGCGCCAGTTAATGGTTTTTCTCCTCTAGGTGGTGTAACCTGCTACTTTACTTAAGTCATATTATGCTCCAGAGCCTGGCTGGAGAATTCTGGGAGTTGAAGTCCGCACATCTTTAAAGTTGCTGAGGTCAGGAAACGCTGCTCCAGAGGACCTCACAGCCCCAAGGCACTGAGATGAGGATCTCGCTCCCGTAGCTTGCACAGCCAAAGCCCACTTCACCCTGCTTACTCGTTTCGATCTTGAAAGTTTCCCCCCAATTCAGTCACAATAGGTTTTATTTTATTCTCCTTTTAGTGGGGGGTGGCCAGGTTCATCTTTTAGCGCGATATATTTGCTGGCAGTGCTGTACCAATGTAATCTAAAAGGACTTCAAAGTAGAACCGGAGAGGCATTCATAGGATTCACAATCCTGAAACGGATCCCCCGCTAAGCATCCCCCAGTAATAAGAAGAGCCTTAGATCAAGTTGGTTCAAAGGGCCCCCCTTCCTGCTTACTTCCCTGGTTCGAACGTAAAGTGAAGGAAACACAGAGACAACGGGTGGTTTACTTCACCCAAAAGATTTATTTGAAAACGTTGCTTTTTCTCTCTCCACAGGAGGATGAAGGAGAAGATGACTGAACACTGACAGATTCCAACCACAGTCCATCCTTCCTTTTCCCTCCACCAGTCCCTGGGAGCAAATTGCTGTCTTATTCCTCCCCGCCCTTCCCCTCTCCCCTCCCTCCCTCTTGTGCTCAGTCGCATTGTTCTCCCGAGGTCTTTTCTTTCTTTTCTCCTCTTCACCATGGTTCACAAAATAATTTTTTGGAGAAAAAAATATCTTGAGCAGAATGCAGTGGAAGATGAATCTCGACCCATTTCAATTTTTTTAAATCCCTGTTTTTTGAAACGAAAAAGGAAAAAGAAAAAAAAAACTGTCAGTGCAGGCATCAGCGCACTGTGTTCTGTGGGGAAGACCGAGAACCGTCTGCTCCAGCTGGAGGCTGCAGAGTGCTAGGCCCCCTGTGTGGTAGTGCATAGAATCTAGCTTTTCCCTTCTCTCTCTCTCTCTCTCTCTCTCTGTATATTGGGTTCGGAGATTACACTGTGTCTCTATGTGAATATGGACAGTTAGCATCTACCAACATGTATCTGTCTATTTCTCTTGTTTAAAAAAAATACGAAAAAGCTAAAAAAAAAAATAAGGGGGAGGGGGTTATAGACAGGGTAAGCAAAGGGTGGGTTTCAGATGTTGGGGTGGGTTAAACGGGCATTTTGACAAAACATGGCTTCTTCTCCTTTTGGCATGTTTAATCGTGATGTTTTAACAAACATCTTTGCAGTTTAAGATGACACTTTAAAAAAAAGAAATTATAAATTCTCTCCTAATGATTACAGTTCAGCCCTTCCACTTGACGGAGAATCAGCCAACCCCCCACCCCCCTGTAGGATCTTATTTGGAATTTACATTCTCTACTGTAATTTTGTTCCTTGCTTTGGTTTATTTTTTTCCAACTTTTTTTTTTTGTTTCACTGGAAAAAGAAAGATGCTCAGTTTTAAACGTTAAAACGTGTACAAGTTGCTTTGTTACAATAAAACTTAATGTGTACACAAGGGGGCTGATGGTCTTCACTAAACAAAGCCTGCTTTGGGCCCATCCTGATAACGAATTTGGTGTTTCGGCATGCCACTAGTGCAAAATACATCCCAAGGGCCAAAATTAAAGGCCAAAATGTTGGTTGTGCAAGCAGCCCCCTTCCCCTCAATCTGTCCAGGGCTGGTGGGCTCCGTGTTCAGGCTAAACCATCATTCCTTCCATTTGTTTTTTTTCCCCATTTGTGAATTCTGATTGGCTGTTTTCTCTGGGGTGGAAAGGCCTGGCGGCCCCCGTATAAATTGACAACCAAACTAACTGAAGCTGAACTGGGCTGGTTTTCCAAACCCGAATTCTGGGGAGGTGAAGATTCTTTTGAGGTATCCTAGAGTGATGCTTTTAAATTTTAATTCAATGTAGGAAGAATTATGTAACTTCATCTGTTGATATCAATAAAGATCACCACTGGATTGGTCTTTTTCAGAGTGGCTTGAATTAAAAAAGCTTTTTGTTTCCCTTGGGGAGTTGTGGGGCAGAGCTCACTGGGGTTTATTCTTCTCCTCCAGAGCCTTTGTGCCATTGGCCAACATTTTTAAAGCACTGGTAACTTCTATCTTAAGTTGATACTATGGTTTTAAAGCAGTGTTTCTCAACCTTGGCCACTTGAAGATGTCCGGACTTCAACTCCCAGAATTCCCCAGCCAGCGAATGCTGGCTGGGGAATTCTGGGAGTTGAGGTCCGGACATCTTCAAGTGGCCAAGGTTGAGAAACACTGCTTTAAAGAATAGCTTTTCACATGTGGGTTCGCTTCAGTTGCAAACTAGACAAGCAAATTAAACTCCACTTGAGAAATTGCATTGCTAAATCCACCAAAGAAGTCTAAATCCCATCTATAATTTTGAAATTGTAAGAATCGCCTGCTGGAAAATGAAATGCGCCTTGTCCCTGTTGGTGCAGCCAAACTCAAATTTTCTATCTGGGTTTTCTTGACAGCATCTTTTTACTCAAAAGGGAAAAAAAAACATTTTGTCTGTTGAAATAACAGGGTTTTTCTGCCCTCTTGAGTAACTGCCTTAAAAATATACTTATTTTAAATCTGGTTCTGAGATGAAACAAATTCAGGCCCAAACAGTTTACGGGATCCAATTAAGAGATCCCTCTGGAATACAAATTGGATATTACAACATTTGCATTGCAAGTTGAACCCAATGAGAATGGTTTCTCCCAAGATTAAAATCGGGTTTACAAGGTGGATTGAGACTGCACCAAAAATTCGGAAAAGTGGGAACTAAAAGGCCCAAATTCCAAAAAAAAATTTTAATTAAAGCAATCCATGTACTGGGAGGGATTATTTTATTGGGCACAAGAAGATAACGGTTGAAAAATGACCCTGATATATAGTAGACTATTGCAACGAAGTTTATTGGGATGCTGTTACTTATTTCTGTTTTTATGAATAAAAGAAGGTTGAAGGAATGTGCCATCTTGAGCATCTTCCATCCTGCTATAAATCGCAAGGGAGGGGGGGAAGGAATTTTTTTTGGGGGGGAGGGCCAAGCCGATAAGAACCATCCGCCCCAGACCCACGAGAGCAGAAGGCGAAACTTGCCAACATGCCAACACCTGGCCCTGGGCGCGCGGACCGGGGGCAGCATCCCCACGACCTCCCTGGGTCTACCTGCCAGGGCCGTTGCGCCCTCGCAGCCAGGCTCGGGAAAAACGGCGAGCTTTCCTCCCCGGGGCTCCGTCCGGCCCGGAGAGCCAGCAGAGGGCGCGAGATGCGCGCCGCGTTTCCTCCCCGGGGCCGGGCCAAGTTTGAAAAAGTTCCCCGCCGGCGCCGGATGGGCTCCGGGGGCTACAGCGGCGGCGATGGCGGCCGGGCAAATCCAACAGGTGAGCGCGCAGGAGGCGCCGTGCCGCATAGGTGCGCCTTTGCAAAGCGGCCTCCCTTTGCCGGCCGGGGCTGCTGCTGTTGCTGCGCCCACGCCGCCAGGGACCCGGCGGGGAGAGCGGGGAGGCGACTTCCCAACTGGGGCGTTTGTAAAACCACTGGGGGATTCCGACGCTCGGCGCGCGTTTTGTGTGGCTGGGGGCCTGCGAGGAGTGGGGTCTCCAGGGGATGCCCCTGGCTTTGCAGCCGGGTGTGCGTGTCTCTTTAATCCGCCTTCCCCGCCCACCTTTCCTTTGCAAAGACCCCAAAAGAGGGGTGGGCTGCTGCCCAAAGGATTCTACCTTGGCTCTGTCGGGGTTGGCCTGTGGGGTGGAGCGGAGGGTCGCTTGGATGCGCGTTTGTGTTAGGCTAGGCAGGGAGTTGTGAATCGCTTTTTAATTAATTGTGGTTAAGTGAATCTGATTCTTCCCCCCTCCCCTCCATTGACTTTGATTGTTGGGAAGCCCCCACCCCACGGCCATCTCAGCCCCTCTGCCCTGCCTTAACCTTCAGCTGAGCTGCGTTTCCTCCCAAATCCCGTGTCTGTTTCCTGGCTGGGTGAGACTTTCCTGCCCCTGCCTCTTGTCCAGTTTCCAGGAGTTGTTTTGTTTAGAGACGGGAAACCTTCCCAGATTTCCGGCTGGGGTATTGGAGCTGTGGAATATCACACTGCCACACGCCTGTCCCTCCCCTTCGCCCTTTTTCGCCTTGAAATGCGAAAGAGGGAAGCATCACACACCACGATTCAGCCATCACCTTCTCAATTAAGAATTAAATTAAATTAAGGAAGCTTAATTTCGTTTTCCAGGATACAACTTACGCCCACAATGGAGTGCAACATTTCTCCCTTTTTACAACCGTTTTTGCCACAGTGCTTAAGTTAGTCCCATGGTTGTTAAGTGGATCTGGCTTCCCCATTGATTTGGATCGTCAGAAGGTTGCAAAAGGGGGAACCAGCCGTGACGATACGACCGTCATAAGCACACGCCATTTGCCAAGCCTCTGAATTGTTGCTCATGTGACAATGGGGAGCATTTATCTTAAAGGATACTTTAACTTCAGTTTGAAGAAATGAAATGTTATTTTTCCCTGGTTCCTAGTCTCCTTTTTCAAAGCGAGGGTTCAAAGTGTAGTTTGTAATGTCAAGCCCCATCATTCAGGCACTGGTGCTCTTGAACCCAGTGATAAGAATCCAAGGAAATTCTGAAAAATTGAAAAATTACCACCTTCTTTCCGCCAGAACTAATCTGGAGATGTACTCCAAAAATGGTCAAAGTTTCTAGCAATAGCTCAGAAGCCAAATCTTATTATTAATTGCTTCAGGTTTAATCTTTTTAAGTTTTGAGTTTGTGTTTTGGCTGGTGTTTTTGCACTTCAAGATTGGCGTTTGTGTTTTGATTTGTGTTTCTGCCTTTTACGTTTTGTGGGTTGTTTTTTTGAGTCGTATTTCTGCCTCCTAAATTTCATATTTGTGTTTCAATTCATGCTTCCGCCATTTAAGTTTTGGGCTTGTTTCATTCCTGTTCCTATCATATTTAAATCGTTACCCATCTTGGGAATAGTGGCTCTAGGCGGTGTACAAAGATTCAGCAAAGCTTTATTCGTGTTTTGATTTCTTTTTTTTCTGAATTTTGCCTTTTGTTATCTGTCCTTACGTTTGGTGCAATCGGCTGAAGGTCCCAGATCCATCAGGGATCCAGCAGAAACTGGAATCCGAAAAGGAATCCGTCCGCCGGGCCATCCAGAAAGAGCTGAAAATCAAGGAAGGGGCTGAGAATTTGCGAAAGGCGACCAAACACAAGAAGAATTTGGCCCACGTGGAGACGGCCCTGAAGTCCTCCAGCCAGAAGTTGGAGCAGTTGCAATGCCAGCTCCAAGCGCTCCAAGCACGGATTGTCGCCGGGGAGCGAGACGGTGGACTGTCAGGTGGGACGTGGAAGAAGTGAACATGGCCAGGGAATTCTGGGAATCGAAGTCCGTGCCTCTTAAAGCGTGCTGGTTAGGGAATTCTGGGAATTGAAATCCACCCATCTTGAGCATGCTGGCTGGGGAATTGAAATCCACCCATCTTGAGCATGCTGGCTGGGGAATTCTGGGAATTGAAATCCATCCACCTTGAGCATGCTGGCTGGGGAATTCTGGGAATTGAAATCCACCCATCTTGAGCATGCTGGCTGGGGAATGTTGAGCATAATAGTCCATGCCTTTTAAAGTACCCTTGCTAGGGAATCCTGGGAGTTCTAGTCATTGCAACTGGGGGATACTGGAAGTTGTAGTTCTGCCATCTTAAAGCCTGCCAACTGGGGAATTCTAGGAGTCTTAAAACCTCCTAAATCATGCCAACTGGGGAATTCTGGGAGTTGAAGTCCATACCTCTTAAAGCATGCAAGTTCAGAATTTCCCAGTGGTCTCCCATCTGGGTCCTGCCCCTGTTACACAAGAGGCTGCTGTTTAGTTGCCTCTTGCCCGATTGGCTTTTGTGTCCCCCCCCAGATGCAAACGGGTCGCCCGATCTCAAGCTTTGGGGGAAAGACCCCAACCACATTTCAAAAAGGCTGGAGGCTCTGAAGAAACAGCTTCACATTGAGCTGAAAGTGAAGCAGGGCGCCGAGAACATGCTCCAGGTCTACTCCAGCACAGCAAAGGTGAGTGAGGGACCTTTTATCCATCAAAGGGCCAAGTCACCCCTCTTCCCTTAAGATTGTGTTCTTCAACCTGGGCGACTGTAAGCTATGAGGACTTCAACCTGCCAAGATTCTGGGAATTGAAATCCACACAGCTTAAACTTGTCAAGATTGAGAAACACTGGCTTATGGTCAAGTATTAGTAGTACCTCTTTATAAAGCCTTAGCAAGACCACACTTAAAATATTGCGTCCAGTTTTGGTCACATATTATCAGAAACATGTTGAGACTCTGGAAAGAGTGCAGAGAAGATCAGCAAAGATGATTAGGGGGCCAGAGGCTAAAACATATGAATAGTGGTTGCTGGAACTGGGTATGTCTAGTTCAGTGTTTCTCAACCTTGGCAACTTGAAGACGTCTGGACTTCAACTCCCAGAATTCCCCAGCCAGCAAATGCTGGCTGGGGAATTCTGGGAGTTGAAGTCCAGACGTCTTCAAGTTGCCAAGGTTGAGAAACACTGGTCTAGTTGAATGAAAAGAAGGACTAGGGGAGACATGATAGCACTCTTCCACTATCTGAGGGGGTTCAAGCTGTTCTCCAAAACATCCGAAGGCAGCTGCTCTGTTACGATACAGCCTGTTGTGCCTTAAAATGGCTTCTACTGTACAGCACAGTGGAGTTGCCATGGTAACGACTTCACGGTACTCCACAAGGGGGGCTCCCTCAGATTACGCGACAGTTTCAATCCATAAACTGCGTGGCCCGTTGTAGGTTCAACGCCAAAGGAGAAAGGAGGTTTTTAAGAAGAGGTTAGACAACCCATTTGTCTGAAACGGTGTAGAGTTTCCTGCTCAAGCAGGGCGGGTTGGACTAGAAGACCTCCAGGGTCCCGTCCAACTGTCTTATTCTGTAACGTTCCAGCCACAGGTTATGCAGCACTAATTTGGGGCTGACCATTAGTGTGTCTAGATTCTTGTGTTTAGGCGTCGGCTGAAGTGGAACTTCAAGTATGGATCCTGATTTTTCACACCTTGAAAGGTGAGGATTCTCGATGAGCATCCTCACCTCGGATTCTCTCCTCCTCCTCCTCCAGGAGAGGAAACTCCTGGCAGCCGCTCAGCAAACCTTTCAGGACAGCAAGACGAAAATTGAGCGGATCCGTATGGAGATGCTGAAGCTGTCTCAGGCGACGGGCGCTCCAGGTAAAACGCCCCTCCATCCGACAGGTGGGCTGCAGCAGGGCCTGCAAACAGCAGGTATCGCTCGGATACCCCAACAATCCCCCCCTCCCCATGGCGCACACGAACGCACACTGCTTTTCCAAACGGAAACCAGGCAACAGTTGGTGGTAAACACTGCGGTCGTTAAGCAGCAAGTCGTAAATCGAGGACCACTCGTGTTATTTTTTTTAATTTTTTTAAAATGTAAATATGTTTTATTTTCCATTTTCATTTCGTACAGTCACATATATACTGTGCATAACCGGGGCTATATAACATTAAACAATAATCACAGCCATTCTTCTTGTCAACAATACCCCCCAAAATATAAACCCAATGTACCACTTCGACCCTCCGTACACCCTTTCTTTCGCCCCCCTCCAACTTCCCTTCTTCCCTCCAACATTCCCCTCTACCCTACTTCCCCTCCCCCTCTACCACTCCTCTCTCCCGATCCACTCCCTCCCTTCCTTCTCACCCTCCCTCCAGTCCTCTCTCCCACCCTCTCTACCCCTCTTTCTTCTATCCCTCTACTCCTCCCTTCGGTGTATTTCTACTATCTATCAATATATTCAGCTTGTCCTATTTTTACAGTGGAATTAAAGAGCAACGGTATACAAGTGCAGTCACATTACTTTAAAATCTAGCACATACTATATTTCCCCCCTCCCCCCCTCCCCCCTAAGACCCCAGACCACTCATGTTATTGATGGAGTTCCTTGTGTGGAAGTTAACAAAATTTTGTAGTCTTCCTCCAATACTGTTCCCCAGCTGTTCTCTCTATCAGCTCCTTCCCTTGCAGATTAAAAAAAAAAATCAGATTGCTGGTCCTTGAGAACCTGCTTTACACATTTGTACTCAATATGGACTAGCCACTTGCTTTATGTTCCGTTCTCTGCTACAACATCAGCAAAGAAAAAAAACAAAAAACAACCCGTGTCCTGTGCGTGAAAAGCATCAGGGAGCCCTTTGTAGGCAGAAAGGTTTGTGTTCCTGCCTCCAGTGGAGGAAGGTCCCTCAGTCTCTGTCGGCCGTGGCTGGTTCCTCTCAATTATAGCAATAGCAGTTAGACTTATACACCGCTTCATAGGGTTTCAGCCCTCTCTAAGCGGTTTACAGAGTCAGCATATCTCCCCCAACAACAAACCGGGTCCTCATTTTACCCACCTCGGAAGGATGGAAGGCTGAGTCAACCCTGAGCCGGTGAGATTTGAACCGCCGAACTGCAGAACTAGCAGTCAGCTGAAGTAGCCTGCAGTGCTGCACTCTAACCACTGCGCCACCTCAGCTCATTCCCCTTCCGCCTCTGCAGGGGTAGCAGGCAGGGCCCCCGTCTTGCTTCTGGAGCTGCGTCTGGAAGAACTGAGGCATCGCCTGCGGATCGAAGCAGCCGTGGCCGAGGGAGCCAAAAACGTGGTGAAGATCCTTGGCGGGCGGCGGGTTCAAGACCGGAAGATGTTGGCAGAGGTGAGTGGAGCTTTTTTTCCCCTCTGCAGCAAACGGATTCTGCCAACCAGAGTTGGCGACTCCGCGTGTTTCTAGTCCCTGTGGTGGGTGGAGCCTTCAATTCAAGAAGTCCCCCTTGGTGGATATGTTGGGTGACAATTCCCACGACCCTCCCCCAGCGAAGACGGTCACTAGATTGGCAGCACTGGATAAAGAAAAAAATACACTCAAATTACCCACGCTGAATTTCCCACGTTAAAATTCTCTTTATGATCGTGGCAACAGAGGTCGTAAAACGGGGCAAAAGCTCATTTAACAAACAGAGGTTTTGGGGCTCAGTTGTGGCCGGAAGTCCAGGACGACCCTTATTTTAAACTTTCTTTTCCC
The DNA here is from genome assembly GCF_051295495.1 of Thamnophis sirtalis. Classification (NCBI taxonomy): domain Eukaryota; kingdom Metazoa; phylum Chordata; class Lepidosauria; order Squamata; family Natricidae; genus Thamnophis; species Thamnophis sirtalis. The sequence goes on from NW_028261382.1 coordinate 37,425,771, forward strand.
TCCCCCCTCCTGCTCTTCTCTCTCTCCGTTGCGCTGTGCCGAAGGCTCAGGCTTGTCTGCAGGAATCCTCCCAGAAAATCGACCTGTTTCGACTGGCTCTCGAGCACCTTCTGAGCCAGCTTCCTCCAGACGACCCCAAACAAGGGCTGATCAAGCGAGAGATAAGGGACACCTTCTCCCTGGGGGCCCAAGAGTCGCCCCCGACTTCCATCAGGCCCACGGCTCTCACAGGTATCTCTTAAGCCAGGGCTCACCAACCTTTCGGACCTCAGGGACCACTAAATCCATCACTTTGAACCCCGTGGACCACTGATAGGAATTAGTGACGGGGTGGGGGTCCTTCAGGCACTTAGCTTGGCCGCCTGCTA